>NC_056748.1:779697133-779852560 GCF_019279795.1 Protopterus annectens | reverse complement strand
GAGGCACACAGTAGTCACAGGGTTTAGTTCTACAGCCAGTGGGTGTAGAGTGTACAGTTAAGTAAATACACAATTTAACATATGTTGTTTATTTACTGCACTGTTGCTAGATAGGAATTCCAGCGAATGAACTACCCTAAAGGGGAGTAAGAGGTCTTCAAATCTGACTGGGGTAATCACCATCCTTAATTTGTTAGGTGCCAGGGACATTGTTTATTTACTGCACTGTTGCTAAATAGGAATTCCAATGAATGAACTACCCTCAAGGGGAGTAAGAGGTCTTCAAATCTGACTGGGGTAATCACTGTCCTTAATTTGTTTGGTGCCAGGAATGTTGTTTATTTACTGCACTGTTGCTAGATATGAATTCCAGTGAATGAACTACCCTCAAGGGGAATAAGAGGTCTTCAAATCTGACTGGAGTAATCACCGTCCTTAATTTGTTTGGTGCCAGGGACCTGGTCAGCTTAACGCACCTCCGCACTGTGGGGCAGGCAGGTTGAGAGAGATGGCACCGTGGTCTGTGTGTTCTTGGTTTGATTATTCAGGAAGAAAGGAATAATTCTAAGTATAATGAGTCTAGAAGCTATGAACATTATAATTCAGTCCATTTAATTTTATCAGCACTGTTATCGGAGACAGGAACATTTGACATTCTGAGTACAGAATTTTATTGACAGTATGATGAGTACAGAAGCTACAGACATTATAATTAGTCTATTTCAGTTTATCAGCACTATTATTGTAGACAGTAAGATTTGATTCTGATGTTGACGTCTACCTCAACTGTAGATAATAAAACATTCTCAACCAAACTACAGTGTATGCAGACTTTTATTCTTAAAAGGTACAAGAAGATTTGGCACATAAAGGAGAGACTAGCACGTGTTCAGCACAGTTCTGGTAATTAACAGATAAAGATATTCATTCCAACCTCATTCCAGTTTCTTCTGGTTATTTCCAGTTTATTCCAGTATTCTATAGTCTCTTCAGTTCTTACACACAGGGCCCAAAGATAGTTTAGAGAGTTGAGTGCCTTTATCAGGGCAAACATCTCCTTTATATTTATATGCTTGTATCTGACCTTGGCATCCCACACCCCTTGCATTTTTTTTTCACTCATGAAACTGCTCTCCAAGCCAAGTTCAAAGCATCTGTGATGACTGACTGCTTTGGAGCAGGGAGGGAGGAGGCAAGACCTGGATTTAAAGATAGTTGTCTCCACAAAAAGATTTCTGACAAACCTCATCACAGGGAATTTGAAAAGATAAACAATGTTGATTCTGAGACTATAAAGATTTCAGCTGGGAACAAATAGATTTCAGATACCAGTGTATCTTTCTCATGTGGAGTATTAGCCAGGGGGTATCATGAGAATCATAGATACCATGAGACCCAAATCCTGAGGTATTCCCTCACAGTGACCAAAGTCTGAGTGGAAAACATTAGAAACATATGTAAATAAGGATCTATTTTTCCTATGGAAGAAAAGCACTTTGAACTGAGGTGTCTGACATCCCAGGAACACAATCCTGTATGAAAGAGTCAAGAAAGACTTTTGAATGTTCTCCTGGAATCCCAGCTTGTGTAAGAGATCTCTCACCAAAGAAAGAGATTCCTGACACTTTGTAAAAGACTCTGCAAAGATAAGCAAGTCATCTAAATATGGATAAAAGTGTTTGCCCTGTAGCCTGCAATGAGCTATAACTGGACTTAGACACTTTATCAGTACTGCTGGTGCAGTGGATAGTCCAAAGGTTAAGACAAAGAAGTGATAACGTGATCTAGACACATAAAACCTTAAGAAGTATCTGAAGTCTGGATCAATAGGCATGTGTTGATAAACATCTTTTAAGTCTACTTTTACCAGGAAACTTGAAAGAGGAAGAAGAGGTGACAGGTTGTGAAGTGACATCATTTTGAATTTGTGAATTATCACAGATGGAGGAATGAAAGATCCAGAAATGGTCTCCAAGCATTTTCATTCTTTGGCACTAGGAACCCCACCTGGGAATGAGGAACTGGTTATAACACTCCTTGGGAAAGCATGTGATGAAGAACAGGTGGAAGCAAAAGAGTTTTATCTCGAGGATGAGAAATGACCCCCTGGAAAGGAGGAATTTCCTCCCACTGCCATCTGTAACACCGATGAATGATTTTCAGAACCCATTTGTCTGAAACAATCTGTCAAAGAGAAAAATGGAGATTCAGACTTTCAGGAAGGAAAAAGGGGCTAGGGTGTGAGGGGATCACAAGGTCTCTTGAGCAGTCATTCAAGCTTGTTGGACAGTCCTTGGTTTTGGGAGCTTTGAGACCTCTTTTTGGAATACCCTTGCCATTTCTTCATAAACATGTTTACCTGAATTTTGTTGAGAGTGTTTATTCTGTTTTTTTTTTTTTTTTTTTTGCCAAAACTGGATGAAGTGATAAAAAATAAATTAATTGGACAATTTGTAAAAAGATTCCCTGGATCAGCTTGCCTCTTTCTTCACACATTTGGTTACTTCTGCAGCAGAGAGGCCAAACGCCACTAGACTAAATACTAAATCTCTATCCAGGGGAAATTTTAAAATATAATTTTTAACATCGTGTGGGAGGTTCTAAGAATGCAGCCATGCAGACCTTCCTCAAAACAGTATCAGTGATCATAGACTTAGAAGAAGAATCAGAAAACTGAGGAAAAAACCCTGTCTCCATCCCTACATCTTCCTGTTCAGTTTCAAAATATTGAATCTCTTCTGGAAAAGAGGATTCCCTCATTCTTTTATTAGAAACAACTTTAGAAAAAGCCTGAATTAAACCCCAAGTCAGACCCAGTAAACGACTCCTATCCAAAGAAATTTGAGGAGGAGTAGATATATGCTTGATTTTTCTGTTTCTTGTTGTCAGGAAAAATGGGGCCAACCCATGTTACTAACTGCAGCAGGTGCTTTCCCAGGGATGGGCACAGCATTCTGACACAATAGACAAACCTTCCCTGCTCCTTCTCCCAGGACCAATAAGAGTGGTTCTCCCTTGCCCACTGACGGGACCCCAAAAGCCACAGAGATTGTGGGTAACCCACCTCAGTCCATAGTTGCTGTAGGTGCTACACTAGAGGGATCCAGGGTAAAAGATTAGAGGGATGAGAAACAACAAATTCCCAGAGGGGAGTCACCCACTTGCTGTTGAGGCAAATTGCTAGTCTGCTGTGGTAGCAAAGACTGTTTGCTTCATTTTTTTCTTTTTGTGACTGGAAGAAGGACCAACCATGGGACCGGTAGTCTGTCCCATGGACATGCTAAAAATCATGATCTTTTCTGGAGAAGAGAAGCAGTGATTGCTGGTAAACACTAGCAGTCCACAAAAGTTACTTTTTTGATAAAAAAAACACAGTAAAAAGCACTTCCAGGTTCACAAGAGAAAAATCAACACAATTTCTCCACAGAAAAAAATGTTTTTAATTAATTTACACTACTTTTAAGCTGACTGGAAAAGAGTACTCCTTTTAAAAGTAAGTTACAGTCTAGAGATAGTCTGTTAAAAGAAATCACTCCTAGCTTTAAAATAACATTCTGAAGGGGAAAGTAATAAAACATCAACAAATTTAAGAAAATAGAAGTTTTTTTTCCCCAAAGGAAACTTATGTACCCAGCAAAGGAAAACAAAAGTTGTTGACCCTCGAAAGACTCAATGGAGTGTATTCATCGGCGGCAGTAATGCAGTAAAGATTTTCATGCACAAACTTGTATTTTTAGTCAGCTCAGCTCAAGCTGTTTGACAGTTTGGGCACATGGAAGCTGTCCAGCTGTTATATCCTTGGCAGAATATAAGTCATATAGTTAAGGATACTGCAGCAGTGATCAGTATGATAAACATATAGATGTACATGGAAGCCAGGAAAGAGGTATTAAAATCATTTGGAAATCAGGGATCATCAAAAAGGAAGTCTGCCCAAGGAGTAGGGAATGAGCACAATGTTTGTAATATACTGCGGAATGCAGAAGGGCAAGCCATGAAACAGGGTTAGTAGATGTTCTGTGGGCAGGAGTGAGAAAGCATCAGAGAGCTTTCACCCCAATCTTGAAGACAGATGGACTGGTGAGATCTCTGGAAATTAGGAGGAGGAGATGAAGAAACTTGGCATGGTAGGAAATAAGGCAAAGGAACTAGATGGCCTTCCACCCTACTTAATTGAAGAGTTGGCAGAAGTCTTAGAAGGGCTACTCTCAGTGCTGTAAAATTTCTTTTAAATTCTACAGTGGTTCCAGTCAACATCAACTAGGGTAAGGCAGTCATTGTGTTATTGTACAAAGGGGTGAATTTCAAGGTAGGACCTGACTGGTCATTAAGCCTCAAGCCTAGTAAAATGAATAAAATAATATCAGTGGCTAGACGTGTGGATTTCATGTATACTAAATGACTGACTGCGAGTAGTTAGGTGGCTTTTCATAGTAGAAGTATTGCTAAGTATTAGTATTGTTTGATACATTGTATGAATTGCTAATAAAAGAAGTGAGCATGGTGCTCAGGAGATATGTTGCATCTGAACAGAGTGCATGCAGTTCAGAAGATACGTTGCATCTGAACAGTGTACTGCATGCTTGACTTACAGGGAAACTTTGGTTATTTAGTTGTTGATAGGTGTGTTATTACTAATGGCACTGTTTCAGCCATAATATGGGCTATAAGCAACCGCTGCATGTACAAGAAATGAAAACTGTAGAACGGATAGAGCATAATACACACACATAAGGATATTAGAACATATTCATACAGTGACAGCATGACTAGAACTAATACAGATTTCAGGATACATTCGAAGTGTAACAGTGATTCATTCATTCATTCATTCACTTATTCACTCAGTTAACAATTCACTTTCTAGTACCTGCTGTACTCTACTCATGGTTGTTGAACAGCCAGAGTCTAGTATGGCATACAGCAGGCATAAGACAGAAAACCATTCATGGATGGGGTACTATGCCACTGTGGGAGAAATGCGCACACCTTCAGTCACACAGCTTGCACAGCTCTAGGCAGATTAGAGGATCATCAGTTCACATTTTAGCATGTCTTTGGAATGTTGGAGGAAAGTGGACAGCCTAAGGAAGAAAAATATGTGGATCCAGGAGAAAACATGCAGACTCAATTGAGAAGGCAATCCAGTTGGAAATCTGGAGAACTGGGAAAACAAGCACTGTGAGGCAACTGTGCTAACCACTATACTAGTCTGCTACCCTTAATTAAGAACTGTTCATCTTAAAAAGAAGGCATACACTATAGTTCTTGCACATTAAGCATCTTGAAAAGGCTGCAATTAAAACACACAGGTAGTTGAATTATATGGCAATGGGAGTTTAATGTAAGAATTCAGAAGATATTCTACTATACTGAGTGCTGGTGAAGCCTTATCTGGAACACTGTGTGTGCTTAGAGTGGACATCAGCTGGATTGACATTATGAAGAGGAAGTCCATAAACATGGTGAGAAGCATGACATTTGGAGTGTGAGGAAATGCTGAAGCCACTGGGAATCTATTCCCCTTGGGAAAACTGTTATAAACAGACATGGTATGGATACACTGTCTAGTCACAGAGCAAATAGTAGGAGCAAAACTGAAGATAAAAGATGAGGGATTAGAAAAGGGCAAGTTGAAGAGGTGGATGTTCAAAACAGATTGTCAGATTTATGCTTATAGTATTTTTAAAGAGAACTGTGGGAAACCCCAACTAGCTTACTGAAGGAGGAGGAGAAGGTGGAGTGCAAGTCAGCTTATGGATTCTGAGGACAATGGATTAGGTGTAGTTAAGGTTGATGAAACAGGATCAAGACAAGTTACTATACAGAAGCTACCTGCAGCACTCAGGAGCCCTTCATGGACTTTTGGCCTTCATTTGTAAGGTTATCCATATGCCTGTGTGTCTTTGCAGCAGTTAGGAATTTATACAGCAGATTAGTAGTAGACTTCAATAATTAGCAGTCTAACACTTGATTCAGCCATCCGCGGTGGTGGTGCTGCGATAGCGTTGTCGTCTCACAGTAAGACGCTGTCCGGTTTGATTCTCAGCTAGATCGTCTTCTGCGTGGAGACATGCATGAATGGGTGTACCTTCGTTGAAGGTTGTGCATCAGGGCTGGTAACTCTGCACGTAAAAATCAACTACCAGTCATAAGCGGACCGCAGTTCCGCTCTGGCGACCTCTAACCAGGAAAAGCCGAAAGACACAACAACACTTGATTCAGCCAAACTTTACAATACCTTGGTGTGCAGCTTCTTTGACTTTTTCCACTCCTTGTTGCACAACTTTCTCAACTTCTGTACCTGAAATTAAATAAACATAATTAAAAGCTGCAATTTATTCAGATTAGACATGGATAAACAGATAACTGTTATGGCCAATAATGGTATCAGCCAGTGGCGGCTAGTGACTTTAAATCAAAGGGGGGCTGCAGGAGACAGCTTAATGGATGGGGCCAATGGGAAGCAGTGTGGCCAACTAGAAAGGGGTGGAGTTATGCTAAAATCAGAAAAAACTGGGACTTTAATTAAATACGCTGCCCTGGGTGCCAAACCGTCATTATGAGAGTCCAATCAAGACAAAATGAAGTGTAGAAGAAAAAAATATTTAAATGCATTGGCTACATGACAGCTTACTTAATATCTAGATGGAAACAAAAAGGTTGTGAAGGCATGAAAAAATAAATTACTTTTGAAATACATTACTGCAATGCCATGCCAGTCAAAATCAAGTATAAAAGAAACAAGCAGCACTCAATCTCAAGCCACTACACTTCTCCTAATCTCCTTGCACTGCAGTTCTAATTATAATTTATATTCAGCTTAATAAAAGTACCAAGTAACATGCAGCCAACATGCATTTTCTGAATAAGAAGCATAACACAGTATAAAACTATGACAGAAAACCAGAACATTATGCAAAATCAAGGACAGATGTAAAACCACTGTACTTGTGTCTACCTTGGATTGGGGGATATTCTGTCTGCACACTTCACTGCATAACTGTTCGTTGCCTTGCTTGGACACATCCAAAGTCACTACATGGGGGAGTGGGGTACAACAAGTATGTCACTGTCACAATTTGAAATGTCTCTGGCTGACGGTGATGGCCCTGACACATTTGTTGTACTCTCAACCTCAGAGCAGGAAATCTGGACAAACCCATAAATAAGTAGGACAAAAGTAAAAAAATAAGGACAATTTTTAAATATTGCTCTTTCAAACAGAAAGGTAATAAAGTAGTAGATCTTGGATTAGTATGAATTTTCTGGAAGGTATGAAATCTGAAACTCATATGTCTATCATTTTCTAACTTCAATCTTTAATAATGTGCCACTAATTTGCCAGAGAACCACAATAAAACGGACCAGAAATGTTATGCAAAAATCTGGATAGTCTGCAAAATTCTGTACACACACATACACACATCCTTAGACTCTCTGGCTCTCTGTGCAGTTTATCACTCTTCTAACTAAAAAGGATGCAGCAGAAGAGCATGTAAAGTGTGTGTGTGTGTGTGTGTGTGTGTGTGTGTGTGTGTGTGTGTGTGTGTGTGTGTGTGTGTGTGTGTGTGTGTGTGTGTGTGTGTGTAAATACACATACACACTCATTTCCCTTTCACAACCTTCCCAAAAAAATTCAAAAGAATCCCCGATCTGATGTTCTACACAGTCAGAGGGTACCAGAAGTTCAAGAAATCAAAAAAAAACTGCTAGAAGCGAGTCATCCAACATGTCCCCTCAGACCAGAAAGAATCCAGAATTTACTCAAGATTCATTTTAGATGTTAGTAAAATAAACACCTTAATTTATCCTTGACTCCCCTCCCTCCCTCCCCCTTTGATATCTCTTGATGATCCATCTAACTAAATACTGTAGTCTAGGAGAAAGTGTTTGTGTGTGCTACAGATAAGATAGCTTGCCCTGGGCAAATCCTACTATGTGTGACAAATTTAAAGGATGCTGCATTTCTCTTCCAAAACTGGTCCTGTGAAAGGAAAGTGAACTGAAGATGATGGCAAATAAATAATGCGGGCAGGTGTCTTACTCTTCTGAAAAACATAGAAACACATTGCTGCAACAGCTTTGTGCTAATAACTTTTCTGATGTTTGTCCTGTTTGTGATGCATTATACTGTTACATCCAAGAACAATCTATTTGAAGATTATACGATGGACCCTACATGTAGTCAGGAATTAATTTAAAGCGATCCCCACGAATAATATATCCTGTCCTACCAACAGCTATGTCCTTGGAATTTTTTTTAAAATCACTACACCTTGTATGTAACTGCCACAAAATGCTTTGGAGAAAGTGCACAGCATACTACCCCCCCCCCCCCCCACACACACACACACACACACACAAGCACACTGGAGTGAATGGGAATATTCTTCGCATTCTCCTATCCATCTTGACAAAAAACAAATGCATATTCTATAATAACTACTAAACTAAGGCACCCTACGTCACCTGAATACTACTAAACATCCCACAACGAATATCACATGAACAGCATAGATTACACAAAAGGCCTAGTTTAATAACTAGACATAAACATTCTGACAGATATTAGAAACTATTCAAAATGTCTGACAGGTACTCCTAAACTCTCTCTCTTTTATTATTTCTGTTCCCTATTTTTATTTTTGTAAAATAAATAAAAAAAAAAGTTTAAAAACACAAAATTAGCCAATACTCTTCCTATCAGTCAGCTTGCCATTCTAGACTTCTCTTCATAACTAGTCTTTCTAAACAATCATTTGGAGGCCATCTTTCCTCCACTGTTTAGAGAACTTAACATTATACAACAATTTCTTGCCACTAACGTATTGGTCTTGCTTATAAGTAGCTTCCAGCCTGAACAATGAAAGCCTGTTCATCTTTTGACCCCTTTTGCAACAATTTTTAAAGTTCACTTTTACTTTAATGCTCCAGTGGGATTAGAGTTGTAATTTAGAAGAAATTCCATACATAAAATAATCTTCCATAATATATATATACTGCAAATATTCCATACTAACATTCATCTAATTTGAGGAATACACTAATTTACTATTTATACCATTGGCAATGTTATTTATTTATGTGTTTTGTTATCTGTTTATCGATGAGGTCAAACGGAGCCGATGGCCCATTTTTAGCGGCGGTCCAGAGAGAAAAGCTACACAAATAAAAATTTTCAACAGTACTATATTATTATGATATCCGGCATTTGTACAATATTATAATGTCAGACAGTAGAACAAATATAATGCAGTTGCCATTATTAAAATATCAGACACACTACAGAATAAATGAACATTAATGTTAAATCTGTAGTCCCTTTCTTTTCAAGTGTTTGATATTTCAAAGCATTACCAAAAGAAGCAAAGCATTCACCCAGTCGTCACCCAACTATAACACCAGTATCTTGGACAATGATTACTTGTGTTGATCAACAGATTGCTCAGCACAAGATGAGTACAGCTGTTTGAAGTGTATCGCTCATGCCACTAGTATGACATGGAGCACTTCAAATGGACTATAAAGACGTCTTTGGCTTTTAGGATTACAGTTGGGTTTTGCGGTTAGTGCTGGGGGTGTTTTATGGTTAGTGTTTTGGAACTCAGTTACTTGGGTTGCGTTGTTAGGGTAGCATAACCATAACGGTGAAGCATAAATCGTTTTTCATTAGAAACAATAAGTAAAAGAGCTATGCCCGGTCTGTACAAATGACTAATGCCACAAATGCTAAGCATAAGCCATAAGTGTACACTCACTTCAAACCACAGATGAATACAAGGAAAAAAGTGCCAATAAATAAAGGCTTTCCAAAATTACATGTCAGTGTTGTGGTGTGCTTAAAGATTTCACTGAACCACGTCAGGTACGGTCTAAAATAAGTAACCATAATATTATTATTAGAAAAAAAATTATGCATACATACCAGAACAGATGAAGTGAACAGACAAAAAAACCTTGTATATCAGTCTGAGCAGCAGTCTCAATCAGTATAATCAGTGCACACACTGTGTCCGATCAAAGTTAGGAGCTCACTCAGTAAACTATAGTAGTACTACTGACTGGTTCTTGCTATCTTTCACAGCATGCAAAGTGCAGGAAGAGAGCGAGAACCAATCAGTAGTCATCCAGCCATCCACATCACTTATGTAACTGTGGATGTAGCAGTCTGATCCCCTTCCATTTTACTGTGCGGGTAAACCGCATATACTTCTGGGCATCACACTGTTGCCTTTTCTCCCTAATCTGGACTGCTTTTACAGCAGTCTGGATTTACAGAACACTATTTTTTTAAACCCAGAACTCACCAAGGATACACAGTTCGAGTTCCGGGACTTATTAGCGAGTCAGCCAGCCAGAAGTAATACATTAAATTAGTAAGTAAAGTAATACAATAGTAGAAATTTAAATAATTTATAAATATTTTTTTAAATGTTTTTTTCTTTCTTCACAGCTAGGGGGGGGCTGCAGTCCAATGGCATGAGCCACCACTGATTATATTACATTTGATTCTTCTTCTTTCAGCTTTTCCCGTTTAGGGGTCACCACAGTGGATCACCTGTCTGCTCATGATTGGCAGTGGAATTTTACGGTGTTGACTTGCCAGCCCAGCTGCCAACCTTCCACAGAAGGCACGCACTCATGCCTAGGGCCAATTTAGAGTGTCCAATCCACCTAAAGCATGTCTTTGGGAAACAGATGAAAAAGAAAGTAAGCCTGTGTAGTCTGTTTTTTTTAAAGTACATTTAACATTCTGTCTCATTGTCATCATTTTCTTCCTCTTTACCCTTTCACCACGTCTTATACATTGATGAATGTCTCCATGGATTGGCTCTCCACCACCTGTACTCATAGTTCATTCCAGGAGTTCACAAAACTATCTATAAAGAAGAATCGTAATCTGTGCAGAGTTAGGCAATATCTGGTCACTAAAGTGTATTGTATAGGCCTCCTCCTCATAGGTTCATAGGTGGTTACTGGGCTAGTGACCCGAAGGTCTTTATAAGCCTAGCAGTGTGTACCCAATGTAATACTAGAGAAACCCAATATAAAGGATCTTGCCTAAACTCGAGATCTTAGTTAGCAACAACTGCCCATATCTAGGAGGGTCATAGGTGAAATCCCTGGCAGGAAGTTATGGTTTCCCACCCAGTTATCCAGGCTATACTTAAACCAGGCCATAGAAGGGCTTTGTTTGATGTGACTTGGTAGCCTATTCCAGATGAGTGGCAACCTCTGAGAGACATATCTGTCTCTCGAGCAGGTCCTATTTATGTTGCAGGCCAGGTTAAAGTCCCTGGAGTGGGTGACCCTTGTCCCATTTGACTTGCAGATGTGCAGCAGTTCCATTAGGTCTGGATCTGAGATTGCTCTGTAGGGCAGGCGCAAGTCTACTCAGAGGAGACTTGTTCCATTAGGTCTTGATCCGAGATTGCTCTGTAGGGCAGGCACAAGTCTCCTTTGAGTAGTCTGAACTTTAATAAGTACAGTGACAGTAACTTCAGCCTGTCAATGTATGACATGTGTTAGAGACCCTGAATTTTCTTGGTTAGAAATCTCTGAGGTCTCTCAAGTTGCTGCAGGTGCCTGGTAAAGTACATCCCAAAGGGAGCTTTGTACTCAATTATTGAGTATTATTTTTCTTGTTAAGAGTGATCCTTTTGCAATTTCCCACTATCATTTCCTTCTATACCAAACCCTCCTATGTTTTAGTGAGAAGAATTCCATTACTCACTCTCCTGCAGATATTTTAAATAGATTTTCTGCTTACTTTATCTACCAGGCCAGTGTTCTTCCTCTTATACATCTAACTGCACATAATAAGTGTGTGACCTGAACAGGGCCCAGCTTGAGAAGATTCTTATCTCAGTGGTTCTGGAATTTCTTTGTCTCTCTCTCTAAGGGTGCACATCGGCACTCTGTTCACTGGTACTATAGCCCTCATACTGTACTCCTAGTTGTTCAGGGTAGCTGTGCTTTAGCCTTAACATTCTTTTCATGCCTTGCTGCAACCATTTTGATTCCCCCAGCTGATACTTCAGACAAAGATTGTTGTGGACAAAGTGTAATACTCTGCATTTATCTACAATTGCCATTAACTGTCATTTTTCTCCTAACTTGGTCAGCCTTTTTAAGTCTTTCTGTCTGTAAGAACCATGAAGAAGCTGAACCTGTTCTGTGTTACATTTTATGTCTGACTCAAACAAATTGAAAAATATTCTATCCAGAACTGACGTCTGTGGTACCCCACTAGTCAGTTGGCTTTTCTGGATAATATCCCTCTTACCAAAACCTTCTGTGCCATACCTTTGTCATTCAACCTTACAGGAGTCCATTGCCTCTGTCTTGAAATGCACCCAACTTCTACAGCACTAGTTCAACTGATTGCATCTTTTGGCCATGAACCCAAGTTGTCTGTAATCCTGAAAATCAATTCTCTCTCTCCCTCTCTCTATCTAGGAAAGCAATCAGCCTTTTGTTAGGTAACTAGACTGTAGCTCTCTCTGGATCTTTCCTGTTCCCGCCTGCTTTACAGGAGTACTACCGTTCTTGGTTTCAACTCTCCAAACACTTGCTGCTAGCTTATGATCTGAGGAATGTCTCTTTCAGAAGACCAAGTGATAGACTGGTCAGCTTCCAGAGAGAATGTCAGGCAGTCTGTTTGGTTCCTGTGCTTTAGCCTTTCTTAGGACCAGTGTTTCCCACTGTACCTTCTTCATTATCCTTCTGTCCATCTGCAACTGCTGCACTCTGCTCTGCCTCCTTCTCACCATTGTATGCTTCCCTGTGTTCCATCCAATCCCTGAAAAACAAATCACCTTAGGAGAGAAGGGAGGATTACCAGACTGTAGTACAGCACTTTTTTTGCTCCTTAACCTAGTGGTAAGGGACATCAGTTTTGGGGTAACAGTGGGTACCAAATCAGACAGCTATTGCTCTGCTTTAATCTGGATATCCCTACCTCTATCTGCATTAAATGCACATTAAGATCACATCCAGAATGCTCTCTTTTCTAAAACAAACCCACACCAGCTATGTGAACCGGTTATCTCCCTTTCTTTTCTATCCTGGAGCTCAGAATCTCTCAGTCTGCACCTAACAAAGTCAGATCTTCCATTGGAGCCACTCACTCCTGCCTACATTGCTTTTTTTTAGCCTCTCTGTGTCTACAGACAGAGGCACCATGCAAGTGCTGGTCAAGATGCGCCACTCATATGCAGACCCAGAGAATGCATGGATATTCCCATGTACACAAAGGTATGCATAGGCTTTAAGAATCTTAGCTACATTGTGCTTTCAATGACCACAGCATGTGTTGAAGTATATGTAGTTTCCACGTACTACAGAAGAGAGAGGTAACACCATGCGGGCATCTTATGGCTTATCCTGTTTTTCTGAAGTACTGGAAGCCTTAAATTGCAGCTACATTGCAATAAAGGCCACACATGGGGAGCAAGGATAATAATCTGTCAACCGTAAGGGGTTCTACTCCATCAACCTTCAGGTGGACTGTAATACACAGATGCATTAGGTATAATATACAGGGTACCTGCAGGCCAATCAGGTATTGCTGAAGACTCCCACATAAGGCCTAAGTGCATCTTATGCTAACAGTTTGTGAGAGGCAGTATTCCACGGAGACATCTTATTGGTAATGCTGGATATGTCCTGGAGGCATGGCTAATGACATCAACTAGAAATCTACAGCCCAAGGGTGAGAATGACTACAATACTGCCCTGTCATAGTCCTAGGATTTTGATTAATGTGTGTTTTGCCTTAAAGTCCACTTCTTTGTCTCCCAAAGCACTGAAATATGACTCTTTGACATGCAGTAAAATCTTTACAGAGTGTGCAGTGATACAGAAATTATCATATGCAAACAATTGCTTCAGGGCAGAGAAATTCAGGAGAATACAGTACAAAACATAGCAGCAGAGGGCAGTGCCTGAGGAGGCAGCTTTAGGGGATTACTGTTCCAGATGGAGACAAGTGCAATATGCCAGTGCACTGGCTAAAAGTCCACATCTGGTTTACAGTTATGGACCAGAATAAAGGAGTGCATATAAAGTGTAATATGATACATGCAAAACTTATATCCAGGCTGTGCTATAACATGTATAGATTGGACATACTACATCAACAGAATACTGAGGAGAGGACACAGTTATCATCATATACACAGGTGGGAAGGTCAAGTGCTGGCAATGGGCACTATGTATGTGTGGGGGGCTGGATAGACTAGCCTGTGAAAAAATAGATTCTTCAGTGTTGTGTGATTGTGTTGTGGTGGGCAATGCCAGAGTGTCTGTGTGTGTGTGTGTGTGGGGGGGGGGCTGGTTAGACTAGCCTGTGAATAAATAGATTCTTCAGTGCTGTGTGATTATGTTGTGGGCAATGTCAGTGTGTGTGTGTGTGTGTGTGTGTGTGTGTGTGTGTTCATGTGTGTGTGCATGTGTGTGTGCATGTGTACACATCGAGACATGGCTTCAGTAGGTAATACAGCACTGTGCCTAGGTTTGGTGGTCAGGTCCAGGGCTCCCAGAAGAGAAGCACACTGTAATCATACATGTCATCATCCATGGAAGTGTACTGTCCTGGGAAGATCATAGGCTTGATCCACAGCACACAGAGAGGAACAATAGTTCATGCTATAGGTGGTCTCTGAATGAACATCCCCCATCCATGTGTAGCTCCCTGTTGCCCTGTAGTGCCTTCAGTGCCAGACAGTGGAGTGGCGGTAGTGACACTTTGGGTTTGAGACTGTGTCCTCCATTTCCCACAGTGCATCTCCTGAGTGTAAGTGGAGATAAGTGTGTTGGCTATGATGTGTGGCCTAACAGAGGCAGCTGTTTCATGGAAATGACCTATGCCACATGTCCATGATGTTGCACATCTGGCCCATGCACTTCCTCAGGTAGTCATGCAGACTATGTACTAACCTATCCAGCTCAGCTGTTCCTGTGTTGCTGTTTGCTTATCTCTGTATTATGGCCCTGCACAAATTCTGGGTAGCAGCCACAGACATACTTTGCTGAGAATGTAGACAGTACCCATTTTATGCTCACCTGCTGACATGCTGTCCTCCAGATGTCATTTTCATTCTTTACGGAGCTTGTGGCAGTCAAAGGGGACTGGGCCACTGTTGATACCACTCCCGGGGCAGAAGTTTCTGCAGTTTCTTGTCCATGTGTGTGTCATTCTTGGTCTTTGACATGGTTTGTACAGGCACAGAAGCTGTATCTATGGAGTGGGGTGGGAATGTGGCCATCATATTGTCCAAGCCCACCACTGATACCAGGACTCCTGACAGTGCTGGGATTTGGCTGTCATTACTATAACAGCCAGACAGTTCCCCAAAATCAGGCAGATCTATATTCATAGTGGAGGTCCCTGATAACACAGCACCTGTGAAAACACCAAAAACTTGCCCAAACCTAAGTAACAACCCTTCACCAATGCCTGCAGTCAGTGAATATACTACTTAACAAAGTGGTACAGGGTAAATAATGGGTGATACACTTTGAGCAGGCAGCCTTTGTAACTAAACACCAGATGTTCTTCTAAAACAAAGAAGTCATAGTTGTATGATGTACTGACGTGCAGTGCACTACTATTGCAGACAGTAATCCATGTCAAATATACCCATCTGAGCCATAACTGTCAGATATGTGCAATATCATATTTAACTAGGCAGCAATGTGCGTCACACCACCATGAATGCCAGAACTGTCTGGATCCCCATGAAGAGATGCCTGGAACTCCTTCATCTCTTTTAAAGGTGGCTGAGTTATTAGAACTCTCCCATGGAACTCTTCCCTGTGCCAGGCAGGTCACCCTTGATCATGTGGCACTAATCATATCAGCAGTCTTTCTTCTGACAATCATGTGGCACTAATCATATCAGCAGCCTGTCTTCTCTGACAATCATGTGGCACTAATCATATCAGCAGCCCTTCTTCCGACAATCATGTGGCACTAATCATATCAGCAGTCCTTCTTCTGACAATCATAAGTCCAATTTTGGCTACTGCAAATGATGTTATCTATCATATCTCTCGAGGCACACTAGTGAAAGATGTGATAAGATCTGTCAGGATGGAGCACTCACTGGCATTGCTGATGGAGATCTTGTAGCAGGATCTCATTCTCTGTTTAGGAGAATTTGCTGTTCCTGTGTGTTTCCCACATTTGGGTATGACAACCTGAAATTTGCAGAGAAATAGGCCTATGAGATGTGGTATGGTTATACATGACAGAATAAATGGGACAGAGATGGCAAGACCCATGTGTCCTTGAAATATATAAAGAGGACTATCCACATGTGCATCTAGGATTCTTGCAGAGGTGCAATGTGTGTAGTGTCTAGCTGTGTTATCCACATGATGTGGAAGTAACCAACTACCCTGGGGAGGAGGATACAAAGTGTAGTCGTGGCTGTATGTGGACAGCTCCTGGCATCTGTAGGTGCATGAGCCTCATAGTCAACCATAATGGCTGCATTTATTGTTTTGTTTTGAGAATTTCAACAGTGTACAGGCATGTCAGTGCACCTTGTGTAGATAACCAAGGTTCAGAACAGGCTCTAATTGCATTGTTATTAACCTCCCTGCCAGTCATGTGCACAATGCTACTGTGTGGCTCACCATATCCAGGCCTGCATCTCATTCACTCATGTATAACATTAGATGATATGTGTATGCATCCCTCAGCTAAACATGAGCCTTCAAAAGAATATCCTGGATATGAATTTAGTCACCTCAGACTGCATATAGACTTTTCTCTATATGAGTATCCATGCAGTGATTTCTGCCCCAGCCCCCTTTCAGCAGCACTGAATTACGTAGCATAGGATTGACATATAATGCCATGGTATACAAGTATGAAGGTGATGATCCAAATGGTTATACAGGCCTTGGAGTGCACATCCTATGATTCCTCACTGAGGCCAGTCAGGTGTGAACATTGAGTAAACCATGGGATCCATAGCCTAATTCTAAGATGACTCCTTGGAACTGTAAACTCCCCAACCCACTCATATGAAGAGAGTGTACAGATACAAACTGTAAAGAGCAAAACTTGGGTTGGTTGCTGAATAAATGTCTAGGTGTATGCATGCCTTGGGACTGTCTACATATGCCATCCTCTGCAACCACAACCCATAGTAATAGACTCACAGCAACTTCCACAGTAAGAAGTAGGTATAGGATTCCCACAGAATGACATACACATGATATAAGTAACATGCTATATGCATCATACAAGCAGTACTGTCATAGCTTGCATTGTGATTAGCACTCAGAACACCACCTAACACTGTTATATCAGTAGTCAGTGGGATAAACTCTTATTTGTTGGCCTGTGGGTTGGAATAAGCCACATGCAAAGAGTGATATTTGTTGAATTTACCTTGCAGCAGTGCTGCAATAGCATTGTCGACTCATAGCAAGACGTTGTCCATTCGATTTTCAGCCAAAGCGTCTTCTGTGTGGAGACATGCATGAAGGGGCGTACCTTCGTTGAAGGTTGTGCGTCAGGGCTGGTAACTCGGCATGTAAAAATCTTCTACCAATCATTAGTGGACCAGAGTTCCGCTGTAGCGACCCCTAACCAGGAAAAAGCCGAAAGAAACAACGACAACCTTGCAGCATCATTTATCTCATGTTCTTTGCAATGGCAGTAGACCCTCACTGAATGTATTTAATCACCGCACAGTACAGCATTGTTGTAACTTGCAATCAGCAACTTAACCAAATATATACAGTAGCACAGTGTCATGGATATCATGAAGCATCAAACAAGTATAGCAGTAAAAATTGAGTAAAATATCTTTCCCTACTCACACACCTTTCTGTAATACCTGTTTGCTTAGAGTATTCAATATAAACAGCTGTCAGCACTGCCCTTTGTGTTACTCTGCTGCAGTCATTCCAAGTGTGATGAGGTTATTAGCAGACATGGCTGCTTTTATTGTTCACTATGAAAGCTTCTAGCATGATCTTTATGCTAATGAGCCTCATTTGAATAGATTTTCTTGAATTACACATTTGTCTCATTGTGCAATTAGCCAATGCTGTGTCAAGAGTCTTGATCAGCTTTGTGAGCTTGCATGAGCTTCTGCGAAGCCCACTGAGCATACCTTGGGTGGGTCAGTGTCTCTTTCGGGGATGATGGTGAATATATTTCAGTTGTGTAGCTATAGTAGGGTATGAACAATGGCATGGACTCAGTGTACAAACATGACACTGCCTACTTCTGTTAATACTTCTGTTCTTTAGTGTCCAATGACATCATGCCATACCATGTATTTTTATGGTATGCACTTGTGGCACCATGCCTGGTCACAGCAACAACATGTGTCAACACTGTCAATGTGCATGACTGTAAGCAAAATATCATAGTTCCCTAGATTATGACCTGGTGAATGATGGTTTCTATGGGCGTTGATGGTGACAGAGCTCTCAGATGGTATGCTAAGGAAAGCAAAATCTGTCTTTTTCTACTTCATAGGAGCTACCAGGAGTGTCTGACTGGGGACTCCTATGAGTTTCCTCAGTATAAAGCAAATGCCTGACACAGTCTTGCCAGCAAAGTGTATGATACCACTGGAACACCTTGCTCTAGTGATTAGTGCCAACAGTACTACAGAGACCTGAGGAGAAGCCATCCCAACCTTGTACCCGATGGGAAGAAGAGGTTAGAGCAAAGGCCCCTGAGGAATATTAAATATTCAAGTCTTCTCAGTACCTTATTATTCCCCTTATAGCTATTTGTGATCACAGTGGAGATTTAATTGATGGCTACTTTATTTATATATGTATGTATGAATGAATGACAACTCAGGTGGAGATTATGGAGAACTTCTTCCTGTTCAGAGGAGAATGGAGTGGCTCTCCAGGTAAAGAGGTGGGCATGATTTCATGTACTGTTATGTACTGGTCTGATGAAATACTGCAACCTAATTGTGTCCAGTACTAGAGTTTGTATGATTACCTGTAGAAGTGTTGTATTACTTTGTTAGAGTGTTGCAGATCACGTGTTAACACTGCTGGTGAAAGTTATGGAGTATGTTATAATATTTTTGCTTAGGCCTTACAGATGCTGTCCTTTGTATAGGTATAAATAAATCACCTCAGTCCCATTTCTTTCTGTAGTACAACAAACCCTTTAAGAATATATTGATTTGCAGACCCCCATCTGCACACATTCATAGTGCACGCATACACGCACACACACACACACACACACACACACACACACACACACACACACACACACACACACACACACTAGTAATTTTTAGTGAGGATGGCCAGCTCTGTCTTTCTACAGTGCATGCTTGTCAGAGGCTGACATGGTTGGAGGTTGTAACATGCCAGGTTTGTGCACACTGCCCAACACTGGGTGGCAGGGGGTGGGTTTAGTGGGAGTTGTAAGGTGGGATATGTGTACCTGTTTTTTGGGGGGGGTGTTCTAAGGGGGCTGTAATGGGGGTGAGGGTTGTGTTAGGTGGTTGGGATAGGTCCCTTGACAACATGTATACTATACTCCATTACCTTCTCTGGCTAAAGCACAGCATAGTGCTCTCACAGGAATGGTAGGTTGCATAGGTGTTGCCACTGTGCAACTTCACATGGCATGCCTCTTAGCATATTCTTTCCAGGAGGTCCACAGGGCCACTATAATACACACACTGGCCAAGATGCCTGCCATCCAACATACCTCTGCAACTACTGTAGCCTACATAACATTCACACCCAATATCTACAAGGGGGATAGTGATACTGTACACCTGCCTGCACATCTTACCAAAGGGGTTTGGAGTAGTCCACCTAGATAGTGCTAGCTGAGGTACCCTAGTAGCATGTGTACAGCTTCTGTAAAACAGCATTACATAGCACTCATAAGGCCTTCTTCAGCTATGTCAGAAACCTGGGTGGAAACTCCCAGATATGCTCAGAATTAATCCAAAATTATACAAAAATCACTGAACCCACAGACATTGCCAACATACTGGCAGACAGGTTCAGTGCAAACGTCACCCCCCTCTCCCCCCCAAAAGGAGAGATAACTATCCCAACTGAGAGTAGCCTCCCAGACATCTCAAATGCGCAGGTGAAAGCTGCTCTCTCTAAAGCTATAAACACAGCATCAATGGGACCGGATGGGGTCCCCGGCTGTGTGCTACATGAACTCAATGAAGAACTAAACCCGCACATAAGGCAGCTGTTTAAGCTTAGCCTCACCACAGGATATGTGCCCAAGGAGTGGCGTACGGCAACTGTGGTCCCACTCCACAAAGGCGGTGCCTCTACGGACCCTGGTAATTACCGCCCCATAAGCTTAACAAGCCTGGTCTGCAAAGCTATGGAGAGGATCATAATGGAACTCATAAACAAGGACATAGGGGACTTGCAGACCTTGGACCCAACCCAGTTTGGCTTTGTCAAGGGCAGATCTTGCCTTTTGAACTTGGTCGACTTCTTCGAAACAGTCACCAAGGCCATTGATGAGTGAAAGGCAGTCCATACAGCCTACCTTGACCTTGCAAAAGCTTTCGACACAATACCCCACTCGGGTATTATAGAGAAACTTACCAGCTTAAATGTAAACCCATATGTCACAAGATGTGTTGCAAACTGGCTAAAGGACAGAACCCACAGGGTTAGAGTTGCTGGAGCCATGTCAGACTCCAAGCCGGTTACAAGTGGAGTCCCACAGGGCTCAGTCCTTGGCCCCCATATTGTTTGGCATCTACTTCTCAGAAGTACAGGCAAACATAGGAGGACTATGGCTGACAAAGTTTGCGGATGACTGCAAACTGGGTGCCATAGTGGATAGTACATCGGACACAGACATCCTTCAGAGGGTTCTCACGGAAACTGATAGCTGGTGCCAGAGCCATGGCCTGAAGTTAAACGCAAAAAGTGTATAGTCATACCCTTCGGGAAAAACAAGGTAACCCCAAGCTACCATATAGGTGGCAACCCACTAAGCACAGAAGAGGTTATCAGGGACCTGGGGACCCAGGTTGACAGTGGCCTCTCGTTTGACGCTCACGTTGCTAAAGTGGTTCGAAAGACCTTCTACATTGCCCACCTGATCATGAAGGGATTCACATCCAGATCAAGTGAGGTCATTGTTCCCCTGCACTCTTCACTTATCAGACCAATGATCGAGTACAATGCCCCATTCGGGATGTATCTCACCCGACACCTGCAGCAATTGGAGAGACCCCAAAAGTTCCTCACCAAAAGGATAAAGGGACTCCAAAACCTGTCATATGCTGCCAGACTGAAGAAACTCCAACTCTATTCAGTTGCATACCGTCTGCTCAGAGGTGACCTGTGCCTGACATACAAGGCCATGACCAACCCGGAATTAATGGACATGCTCCACCTCAAAAAATCCAAATCCACCAAAACCACTAGAGCAAGAGACTTAAACCTTAGCACGGATATAAATAGGACGTGCTGGAGGGATAGATTTATCACCCAGAGACTCCCCATGCTGTGGAATAAAATCCCGGTCCATGTGAGGCAGAGCACCTCGCTGGCTCTGTTCAAGAGAAATCTTGACCGGTGGATGGGAGATCATAGGTTTACCCCGGGAATCATCTCTGTGTCACTACTGGACAGAGGCACAACAAACTAATGGGCACAGTATTTCTAACATTAGGGGCGGTGTAAGCCACATAACTTTGGGCTAGGCTTATAAATGCCCTAGGGCAGTTAGCCTAGTATAAACCTATGAACCTATGAACTCTGATTGGTCATATCTGGCAGAAATAATTTTTGTCTCTCCAACAACTTCTCTTTGCTGCTGTCCTTCATTTTTATAAATTATTTGGCATCTCTTGTTTTATTTCTATTGATTTATGTGAAAATTTTCTGCAGCATTTTCCAGGGCCGTGGCAGTGGTGTGGCACAGGTCCACACCCAAACATCACTCCTTCTCCCACAAGCACTCCCATGACTCCCAGCTCATCAGGCATGGTGGATGTTGTCTTTTAGCATCACCATTGGTCTCGGGAGCTGATCATCAGAGGGAGGTGCCATTGTTCCTTACTAAATGTACTTTCTGAAATAAATAATGAAAAAAAAAATGCTTCTCAGTAGCTGATTCTTAAAACAGCTAGTTAATATGCCTACTTAGAGGATTTAACATTTAAGATCGTATCCTTTCCAACATAGCCTCTAATGTACCACTCACATAATATCTCCATCACTGGTTAAATATGACAATAAACTAGCCTTTAAAACCACAATCCACCCCAGTGAACAAATCTGCATTTAAAGGCTTCAAGAGAGCAAATTTCCTCAAACTCTATGATGAGATCCATACATTTACTTACATATAATACCACCAGCTCCCATGAAGTTGGAGGTGTTACTTATGATTCATAGCTTCACTCCCATATGGAAAAATGTTTAGACCAAGCATTCCTTCTGAGAAGCAAATATACTGGGAACTTCAAAAGCAAACCATTCTATCGGTCCACTAGTATAAAGAAGTTCTGTAAGAAGAGAAAAAAAATTCTGAAATTCAACAGTAAATATAAATCTGCCCAATTTAAAGTATTCATCAAAGTGATTAGCAAAGAACTAAAAGCTGCCATTAGGAGAATCAAAGCTGAACATGAACTGAAACTGGTATCGGAGGCCAAGGATGATTATAAATCATCCTTTAGCTGTGTTAGGAACATAAGAAAAAATATCCAGTAGTGCTATGAATTAATCCAAAGTGTTATGACCTACTCTGACCCAAAAGATGCATAATATACTGGCAGACAAGTTTATGCACATCTGACCCCAGGGGTAACCTTTGCATCTCTGCAAATCACTGAATCCCTAGCTCTACCAAAAATCTTAAAGGACCAAGTCCTAACTGTGGTCTCAAACCCAGAACTACCACTGTACTGGGACCAGACAGCATACCTGATTATATAACAAACAGTGCCAAACATGTCCTTGCAGAACTGCTCCTAAACTTATTTAGCTTAAGTTTAGCCAATAGATATGTCCCTGAAGCATGGAGTGCAGCAATTGTGATGCCCTTCCATAAGGGAGGACCCAGCAATGACCCAGGAAACTATAGACCAATCAGTCTAACTAGCATAATCTGTAAGGTTATGGAGTACATTATATCAAACTCAAACTGTGACATCAAAAATACTGTACAGTTTACCCTCAGCAATTTGGTTTTGTAAAGGGAATATCACGTCTGCTTAACCAAGTGAATTTTCTGAAGATGCCAGACAGGTTGTGGATGGTGGTCATGCAATCTATGCTCACTTTTGATTATTCAGACAGCTTGAAAAACACCCCAATTCTCTCTACCCTCATAACACCATATAATAACTTGAGGAATCTGCGCTCCACTAACAAAATGCTGATTCACACTTCCTTATCAAAAATTTAGCAGGGGACTCCATATTCTCTAATTCAGTTGGTAAAATATGGAATCACCACAAAACCTTACAACCCTAACCTCTCTCCCACTATTCAAAACTAACCTAAAACATTTCCTCTCGAACCACTGGTTATGCTCTTGTACCAACCCTGACTAACTGGTGTTTTCAAACTATCCGTTACCATCAAAACATAATATTCTCTTTCAGAACTCCTCAGGGACCTATTTTCTAAACTAACCTTCCTTTCTCAATTCCTTACACTGTCTTTCCTGAGTACTACTTACCATGCTGAAAACTTCTACTCATTTTCTTTCAGTGCTTTTTGTAAATTTTGTTACATTGAAGATGATTAATTCTATTTTATGTCATGTGCTAATTTTTTTGTATTAGATGTTTCTGTTTCTGTATATTTTTCAATATGTATTATAGAAAATCTTTTAACATGGAGCTTTTCTCCCCGGGCCTCCACTGAAAATGGACATGTATCCAGTTGGACTAGCCCAGTTAACAAATGTAAAATAAATAAAATAAAACATTTCTCCTCGGGCTGCAGCTGAAAATGGGTGTTTTTGGCCCTGTAGGACATTCCTAGTAAACAAATGTGAATTAAGTAAGTAAATAATTTTGTCAGAATTCCTTCTGCTTGCATGATATATTATGTATGCATTATTGCAGTTTTCATAAAATACTACAAACAGTGTTTTAAGCTTTTGAATGTTTTATAGCATGCAGAGCAGAAAGTGACGTTGCTTATAGAATGCTTTGCTACATGTGCTCATTACCGAAATCCTGCTACTTTGCTAAGCAAGTTACAGGAGCTCATAAATCACAGGAGCTCATAAATCACAGCTAGTATGTAGAATTTCTCAGAATGTGTGTGCTCTGGTTGCTCAACATGTGCCTTCTGTATTTCTGAGTGTTTTCTATCTAAAAACAAAAAAAAAATAATAATCCTTGTTTTCCCGCCTCTCCTCGACTAGTTTAGACCAGTTTACAGGCTTTGCTGTATTCTAGGCTGTGGTGTAGTTCCTGTGTTGTCCATTAGCTTACTTGGATAAGAAGGAAGTTTCTTTGCTCACCAGTGGGAGTGGGGAGCCTTGAGCAGCCTATCTGTCCCTGAAGGAAGTGACCTCAGCACAAGAGCTGTAGTAATTGGTTGTTTTGGACCATTTCTAGCTCTTTTCAAGTTCCCTGTTTAAAATCCACCTCAGAGCATTTTTTCTGGCTATACTACTCAGAGACAGCACCACGTGGTCCTGCAGAGTGGTCATAGCTACAGAGAACTGAGAAAAGTGACTACTTTCCAGATTTAAGTATTTTTTTCTGTTTTTTACTTGGAATACCTTCTCTTGCTTATTTTAAACAAGCTTATACTGTTTTTTAACTGTTTGCTGAATTTTATAATATCTGCACTTAAAAGTTTACCTGGTCAAAAATTAATCGAAAATCTGTGTTTGTTTGTTTAATTTAACTATTGAGGCTGCCCACTAAAGTGTGCTAGCCTGTGTAACTGATTTATTGCTGCCTTCTGTATTTCTGAGTGTTTTCTATCTAAAAACAAAAAAAAAAAACAAAAACAAATCCTTGTTTTCCCGCCTCTCCTCAAGTAGTTTAGACCAGTTTACAGGCTTTGCTGTATTCTGGGCTGTGGTGTAGTTCCTGTGTTGTCCATTACCTTACTTGGATAAGAAGGAAGTTTCTTTGCTCACCAGTGGGAGTGGGGAGCCTTGAGCAGCCTATCTGTCCCTGAAGGAAGTGACCTCAGCACAAGAGCTGTAGTAATTGGTTGTTTTTGACCATTTCTCGCACTTTTCAAGTTCCCTGTTTAAAATCCGCATTAGCGCAGCTTTGCGCGATTGTGCGCATCGCCGGTTAAACAGGGTTAAACTTTTCCTGGCTCCGCCAAGTCTGCTCTTCATATTTTCCCTTAGAAAGCTCTACTCTTAGAATAACCAGTCTACTCGTTATATTATAAGCATAGCACTTGTTCTCTAAGCTACTCTTCTAAGCAAGCACTTTCAAACTCAAGTAGTACTACATCCACCTACCACCCCAACCACTTCCCTTAAAGGCACAGCACTCTCTTATAATATTCTAGCATGTCGAGTGGTAGATTGCTAGCATCTTTTCCTGCTCAGCTGGTTAATCTGGGAATCTTGAGACAATGTTACAATTGTCTCATGTACACAGACAACCCTCTCCTCCTCCCAACAAACACAAATACATGTGAGAAATGCAACTATATAGCCAAACTGGAGGCTGAACTCTCTCAACTCAGGACTGGCAAGACCAGACAGGAGGAGAAGGTAACCACACACACAACAAACCCAGTCACACATAGACCTACCCCAACTGCAAATCAAGCACATAATAACACAAAAACATACTCGGAGGCTCTATTAAAAAACTTACCAAAACAACAGAGGGTCCCAAAGCAGACACCCAAAAATCCACCACCTCAAAACATAACACATGCAACACATACTTCAGTAAATCGGTGTGTCAATAAATCACAGCCCTTAAGGCCAAACACTATGCCTGATACACTAGTGATAGGTGACTCTATAGTCAGACACACTGACGTCCCCCTTACCAGGCTGAGCAAGGAGAGGGTAACGGTAAGCTGCCTATCAGGGGCTAGGATTCGCCATATAACACACGCACTCAGGTCACTCAAAAGCATGTACAAATATGACTCCGTCTTTGTCCATGCCGACGTGAATGACCTGAGATGTACCTCCTTGGACTACATGAAAAGTGACATTGAGGAGCTCTCTGATTATGTAGCCCAGGCTGGTATGACCCTGACCCTGAGCAGCATCCTGCCCTCACCAAGAATGATGCCACAATACAAAGACAAGATGATCAGCTTTAATAATTGGCTCAATTACTGGTGTCATTCTAGGGGGATCCAATGTCTGTCTGCTTGGGATGACATGCTGGACAAGCCACGCTGCTTTGCAAGAGACGGCTTGCACCTGTCACCACTGGGCTTCCGGATATTGGCTAAGGCTCTTGCCACCCTCATAGTGCCTTTTTTAGGCAAGGCTCAAAAGACGAACCCACCTCCTTAGAAAACAAAAATGGAAAAAAATTAAGGGTAATGCTGCTCAACGCCAGAAGTCTAAATCTCAAGATGCAGGCTCTCAAAGCACTCCTCAGTATGGAGAACATCGATGTCTGCGCTGTAACCGAGACCTGGTTCAAGGCTCCTGAGAGCACCCCAGCGCTACCAGGCTTTACCTCGTATCATGCTTTTCGGCCCCAAAACCCAGGCCGAACCACAAAAGGAGGGGGAGTGTCCATATTCATCAGGGATACCCACACCTCTAGGTTAGTGGCAACTCATGAAGCATCGGAGACCATCCAGGTGTAGCTAACCGTAGGCAAAACTGCTATACAACTGGTTGCATGTTACAGACCACCCTCCCAATCTCAAGAACCTCACTCAGCCTTCCTGAAGACATTGGAAGATATGAATGTCTCACCAAATACCATCATATTGGGAGACTTTAACTACCCTAACATAGACTGGGTGCACTATTCTAGCCCTAACACCCTAGCCCAAAGGTTCCTGGAATTCATAAACTCAAATGCAATGGAACAGCTAGTCACCTCTCCCACAAGGGGGGATAATATACTAGACCTAATCATCACAAACATGGGGACAAAATGCTCCACACCGGAAGTATTGCCCTCACTGGTGAGATCTGACCACAAACTAATCACCCTGGATATACATTTACCACCTCCACCCCCAGCACAAAAAACTACAGTGAGAAACTTCTCAAAAGCCGACTTTACACTTATCAAGACTGAGATGGTATCATTTAAGCCCTCAGGGCCAATGGAAACCACATCCCACAATGCTGAATCCTACACAAATGCTTTCTATGGACATCTCCAAGAATACATGGATCGTGCAATCCCAAATAAAACCAAGATCCTCTCCACCAAAGGAAAGCGTCCTGTCTGGTGGACCCCAGCCATAAACAAATTGTACAACAAAAGAAGGAAGCTACTGCAAGACAGAGCAAAATCCCATAAAGGGAAGGTATCTCTGATCAGCATTAGTAGAAAGCTACGTTCTCTCATAAAAATATCCAAGGCCAACTTTGAGAGAAAAATCACCAAGAACACTAAAGATAACCACAAGGCATTCTTCAGTTATGTTAGAAACCTGGGCGGAAGCACTCAGATATGCTCAGAGCTAGTACACAACAACAAAAAATTTACTGAACCCACAGATATTGCCAACATTCTGGCAGACAGGTTCAGTGCAAATTTCTCCCCTTGCTCCCCTCCAAAAGAAGAAATACTCATCCCAGCTGAATGTAACCTCCCTGTCATCTCTGATGTCCAGGTGAGAATCACCCTCAACAAAGCAAAAAACACAGCATCTATGGGACCTGATGGTATCCCCAGCTGCGTGATACGTGAACTCCAAGAGGAGCTAAACCCGCATATAAAAATGCTCCATTTGGTATGTACCTCACCCGGCACTTACAACAACTGGAGAGACCCCTGAAGTACCTCACCAAGAGGATCAAGGGTTTCCAACATATGTCTTATGCTGCCAGGCTAAAGAAACTCCTGCTCTATTCAGTAGCATACCGCCTGCTCAGAGGTGATCTGTGCCTGACATACAAGGCCATGTCCAACCAGGAATTGATGGACATGCTCCACCTCAAAAAATCAAAATCCATAAGAACCACGAGAGCCAAAGATTTAAACCTCAGTACAAACATGAATAGAACAAGCTGGAGGGACAGGTTCATAACTCAGAGGCTTCCTATACTCTGGAACAAAATCCCAGTCCATGTTAGGCAGAGCCCCTCACTGACTCTCTCCAAGAGAAATCTTGACGAGTGGATGGGAGATCGTAGGTTTATCCCGGGGGGTCACCCCTGTATCGCTACTTAACAGAGGCACAGTAAACTAATTTTAATAAGTAAGGGGTCTTCAATGTGTCACTACTAGACAAAGGCACAGTATTCTAAATTTATTCTATACACCTTAGTACCATTACATGGGGTGGCGAAAGCCACATCTCTAGAGCTAGGCTTGCAAATGCCTCAGTGCAGATAGCCTAGTACTAAACTATGAAACAAAACATAATTATTTTGAAAGGGGAACAAGTGCCCCACCTGGGGGCCCCCATAGCTCCAAACTTTATTATTCTGACTCTGAGGTGACTGTACCTCAGAGAAAGGTGATCACTGCCAAGCAATGTAACTCCTACCTTGTTCATTCTCTGAGGTGCACTAACATTAGTTATCCAGGTCTTGTTAATAAGGCGGATGTACATTTTTCTCTACAGAGAAGTGAGGAACCAAACTCTGAGTAAATACTAACTTTTGCTGACATGCTTAAGGAAGTGTGAACTGAGTTCCAGAGATTTAACAAGTAAAAGTAAGCTGTTACATTACCACTCACACTTAAACATAGATTATGATTATAAACCCTAGCCAGAGTAGCTAGATCCAGGTACAGGCAGAACAGCCAGCAGACAGATGGCAGGCCAGACCCAGTAGTCATTCAGATGTGCAATTTCTCTCACCAAAGTACCACTGGCAGTCCAGAATACCATAACTCGGGACAGGGTTTTAGGGTTTTAATGCCATATTTTAGGGCTGTACAGATTGATATAGCAGGTGCTGCTGTAGTACTTCATCCTGGTCCTCCCTTCTTTGGTGCTGATGATTCCTAACAGTGGCCTTTATTATCTTGTCATGAGGAACAAATGATGGTCATATATTACAACGCAAATACTTTACATTCTTATTAAGGACCATGGTCAAACCTGCAGTTCATTTTAACCTTCTCCCCAGAGATCAGTTTACCCTTCTCCCTGATTTGTGGCTTGCCTTTTGCTGCATATTGGCTCTTTGGTGGAAGTCACAGAGTTGCCAAGCCCAAATCCTACTTCATCTTCTCATCTCTGTAGATTTAGGGTAAATCTCAGTGCACTTCAATCTTATTTTGGTCAGCCTTTTGAATTCCTGGTTCTGTCCTGAACCCACCAAGGCCATTAGCATCTCAGGCAGTAGTCCTGGCAGTACGATGGCTGGCCAGTGCTATCCTATTCCAATTGATTTCTTCTGGTAACAAAACTTGCGGTTCGTTACTGAACTCACATTCATCTTAAACAAACATAGTGACTATCTCTTCTTTAGTAAGCGTGCTGTATTAATTCAACCTATGCCAGACAACTCTGCTGTTATAGTCTGTCCTATAACTGCATCTTACTTAATGTATATGTATGTTACTTAAACATCAGTGTTACACACGTAGACAGTTATGTATATAATTGCGACTGTCACATCAGTAACATGACCGCTGATAGAAGTAAGATTATGTGAAGTATTGCTGGTCATGCACATCTAAACAGAAATATGTTCAACACATACAGTCATGTTTCATTGCAAGTTTTTTATAATCCTATATCACTCCTTTAGTGCGGAAGACATTTTGGTGTTTTGATTTGCTTTCGCTTATTTGTATGGATTTTTCTATTCAGTTGTGAAGTCTGTAACACTTTTCTTCTGTTTTTGTGGCAGGAAAATAATTCATTGCATTCAACAGCTGGTTAATGTCATCTGAACAGCTCAGTGACATTGTTTTGATACAATTATGATCCAAAATGGTTGAAAGAGTAAAGGTGAAAGTAAGAAAAGAAAAAAATGAAGACAGACAGATTAAAAGTTTTATTTCTGTGCTGCATGTTGGAGGACACCTTTTTTGTAGACCCCACTTCAACATAAATGTAGCTGACTATGTAGTGTGGTAATTAGATGGAACAGCTGCTCTTTTGTTCTACTTTAGTCATATTTATTCTATGTTTTTGATCTCCATATTCTGCCCAACCATCAGGCCTGTGCCCCATTTGACCCTGTGATCTATTTTTCCTTCAGAGGGGAGATAGACCAGACCATCAACCTATTTGCTCCCCAGAAAGGTGGCAAGCAAGTACTAAAATGGCATATTTCAGGGATTATTGCTGATGAAATCCCTAAGCCACTTCCCCTGATTTGATGTTTTAGCAGTGGCTTGTGCTTTTGGTTAGGCATGTGCAATACCTCTGCATGTGATGGTTAGACATGTGCAATACATCTGCCTGTGATGCTTGTGCATGTGCAATACCTCTGCATGTGATGGTTGAACATGTGCAATACATCTGCATGTGATGGTTGGACATGTGCAATACATCTGCCTGTGATGGTTGGGCATATGCAATACATCTGCCTGTGATGGTTGGGCATGTGCAATACATCTGCCTGTGATGGTTGGACATGTGGAATACATCTGCCTGTGATGGTTGGGCATGTGCAATACATCTGCCTGTGATGGTTGGGCATGTGCAATACATCTGCCTGTGATGGTTGGGCATGTGCAATACCTTCACATGTGATGCCACCAGCTGCAGCTAGGGAAGTCATGCACATGAAGTCCTCCATGACAAACCTAGCCACACCCCACCCCTAAGGTAGGTATGCTGATGTTGGTCAGTTACTGCCATCTCCCTTCTAATGATTTTACCTTTTAACTCCATTTATAGTCAGGACTTTGTCAATCTTTGTCACAAACCTAGCACATTTATCTCATGGTTTATGGTATTATGCCTTTATTTTTACTTGTTTCATTAAATTATCTGTCATCAGAGTTGCATACATTTACACAAAGCTTCACATAAATCCTATGCAGTAGTCATATTCAGAAGTTTAAATATTCCCAGAGCAGGAGGCAGTACACACGCCGAGCCATATAAACAAACAGTTTAATGTATATAAGCACTTACGAACTGTACTGTATACCACAGTGCTTCTTCAGATACTGAAACAAGTTAAAATCACAACACATCCTTTAAAAATCCAGGACTGTTTGTAAGCTTCTGAACCCCCCAAGTCTTTCTGTGTTGGAGGGAAGCCTTCTAGCTTATGCCTATCTACCACAAGAGTGGTTTCTGGCCCAGAAATTGTAGTTTATTGGCCGTTTGGGCAGTTTTTCCATCACTTTCAACTTTCTGGTCTAAAAGACCATGTTTGCGCTTGTTTCCTGCCTTTCCTATAGCTAGTCTAGTCCAGATACAGTTTTGCTGTACCCATGACTGTTTGTAAGCTTCTCACTCCCCAAGCCTTTCTGTGTTGATGGAAGCCTTCTAGTTTATCAGTGGGAGTGGTAAGTACTAGGTAGCCTATATATACCACAAGAGGAGTGGTTTCTGGCCCAGAATTTGTAGTTTCTTGGCCATTTGGGCAATTTTTTCCATCTCTTTCAACTTTTTGGTTTAAAAGCCTGCATTTGTGCTTTTTTCCGACCTTTCCTGTAACTAGTCTAGTCCAAATACAGATTTGCTGTATCCAGGACTGTTTGTAAGTTTCTAAGCCCCCCCCCAAGCCTTTTTGTGTCAGAGGGAAGACTTCTAGCTTGTCAGTAGGAGTGGTAAGCACTAGGTAGCCAATCTACCACAAGAGGAGTAGTTTCTGGCCCAGAATTTGTAGTTTATTGGTCATTTAGGCAGCTTTTCCATCTCTTTCAACTTTCTGGTTTAAAAGCCTGTATTTGCACTTGTTTCCCACCTTTCCTGTAACTAGTCTAGTCCAGATACAGATTTGCTGTATCCAGGGCTGTTTGTAAGCTTTTGAGAGGTGCCAAAGTCTGCTCTTCAATTTTTCCCTTAGATCTGCTAGTTCTCTCCTCTTCTGCACTTTTACTAGCTTATTAGTCTAGCACTTTACCATACCAGACTTCTTGTAGCAATTATTGTAGCGCACAAAAGTGCTACAAGCACTAAACGTTCTACAAGCAAACTGCTCCAGTACTTATTATTAATGCCCACCCCTCCAGGCATGTCTAATGGTCAGTTCCCTGTGCTTTCTCCTATGTACCTGGTGAACTTGGGCATCCTGAGGTAATGTAGCAACTGCCTTATGTACACTGACAACCTCTCCTCTTACCTCCCAACACTCGGACTTGCGAGAGATGCACTTGTATATCCAAACTGGAAGCCACGCACTCTCCAGCCAAGACTGGAATAGCTGGTCAAGAGGAGAAGGTCAACACTTGCACCACACCATATGGAACACAATGCCCTCCAGAACACACATCAGCACTGCCTTTACATAAAAACACAAACCACACACCCACCATCATGGAGGCTCTCAATAAAAATCTAACCAAACAGAATAGACCTCCAAGGCAGAAATGCACTCAACCACCACAACACAACACTAATCATGAGTCACATAACTCTCCTAAACAGTGTGCCACTCAACCAAAGCCCCTAAGGCAAAACAGCATGCCCAGCACACTAGTTATAGGTAACTCGATAGTGAGGCATACCGATGTCCCACTCACTAGGTTGAATAAGGAGAAAGTAACAGTCAGCTGCCTGTCAGGTGCCAGGATCTGCCACATAATGTGCACACTCAGGCCCCTCAACAACAGGTACAAATATGACTCTGTCATTGTATGTGTGAGTGTGAATGACCTGAGACGTACCTCCCTGGACTAGATGAAAAGAGACATGGAGGAGCTCTCGGATTATGTAGCTCAGGCGGGTATGACCATAGCCCTGAGCAGCATCCTACCATCGCCCAGAATGATACCACAGTACAAGCAGAAAATGATTGCGTTCAACAATTGGCTTAGTTTCTGGTGTCATTATAAGGGGATCCAGTATCTGTCTGCCTGTGATGACAGGATTGACAGACCTCGATGCTTTGCCAGAGATGGCCTGCATCTGTCACCCTTGGGCTTCCAGATACTGGCCAAGGCTCTTACCACCCCTATTGTCCCTTTTTTAGGTGGTGTTCCAAAGACCAAATTACCACCATAACAGATACAAACAAATGCAATGTGAGGGTCATGCTGCTCAACCCTAGAAGTCTAATTCTCAAAATGCACTCGCTGGAAGCACTCCTTTAAATGGAGAACATTGACATTTGTGCTGTAACAGAGACCTGGTTCAAGGCAGCAGAAAGCACCCCAGCACTACCAGGCTATAACTCATTCCACACCTTTCAGCCCCAGAACTTGGACTGAAGCTCCAAAGGCAGTGGTGTTTCCATATTCATAAAGGATGTACACACTTCCAGACTAGAAGCCCAACATAATGCATCAGAGGTACTTCAGGTGCAGCTAACACTGGGTAAAACAGCGATTCAGGTTGTAGCCTGTTATAAGCCCCAACCATGTCCCAAGACTCACACTCCATGTTCCTAAGCACCCTGGAGAATATGAGGGTTGAATCTAACACTTTCATACTGGGCGACTTGAACTACCCCTCCATTAACTGGGAAAACTACTCATGTACCAATACACTTGCCCAACGTTTCCTGGAATTCATTAATTCCAGTGCCCTGGACCAGCTCATTCTTACCCCCACTAGAGGTAGCAACATCCAACTACAAACTAATCACCTTGGAAATCCACATCCCTTCTACCCCCCACCCCCACAAAGGTAACCACCATGAAAAACGTCTCCAAAGCTAAGTCTGGGCTCCTAAATATAGAGGTGGCTAACTTCACTGCAGTCATGCAAATTCGGAATAGTTGCTTGACCTGTGAATAATACATCAATGCACTGTACGAACGCGTATACAAATGCATGGATCTCACCATACCCAATAGAACCAAGACGTTTGCCTCCAAAAAAAGGAAGCCAATCTGGTGGTCCCCTGCCATAAACAAACTCTACAACAGAAGGAGGAAACTGATGCGGAATAAGGTGAAGTTCCAAGATTGGAAAAACTCCCTTATCAGCCTCAACAAAAAGTTGAGATCCCTCATCAAATCCCCTAAAGCTAGCTATGAAAACAGAATTGCAGCAGATAGTAAAGACAACCACAAGGCCTTCTATAGTTATGTAAAGAATCTCTACTGCAATACCCAGATTTGCTCTGAGCTACTGCACAATGGTACCTCTTATACTGAGCCAACAGATATTGCCAATATACTGGCCAACAGATTCAGTGCCAACTTTACCCCCTCCCCCCCAAAGGGCCAAATACAATACCAGTAGATTGTCAGGCACCCAGTATTACTGCTGCACAGGTTAAAACAGCACTGTCCAAGGCCAATAATACAGCTTCTATGGGACCTGACAATACCCTTAGCTGTGTTCTACATGGACTACAGAGTGAACGGCACCTCACCTGTGTGCCCTGTTCAGTCGCAGCCTCATCTCAGGCTTTGTCCCTACTGAATGGTGCACTGCTATAGTCATCCCTGTCCACAAAGGAAGAGCGACTACAGACCCTGGGAACTATCACCCCATTAGCCTGATAAGTCTGATATGCAAAGCTATGGAACGCATCATCATGGACCTAATAAACAAGGATAAAGGGAATCTCCAAACTCTGGTCCCACACAGTTTGGTTTTGTTTAGGGTAGATCATGCCTGCTCAACTTGGTCGACTTCTTTGAGTCAGTCACCAGAGCTGTGGATGAAGGCAAGGTGGTTCATACAGCCTACATTGATCTGGCCAAGGCCTTTGATACCATTCCCCACTCAGGAATCATAGAAAAACTTACTAAGCTAGGCATCAACCCCTATATCACTAGGTGGGGTTGCAAACTGGCTCACAGATAGAACCCACAGTGTGAAAGTAGCTGATTCCAAATCAGACTGCTGACCAGTCACGAGTGGAGTTCCACAGGGATCGGTCCTGGGTACTCTCCTGTTTGGTATGCACTTCCAGACGTCCAGACTAACACGAAGGGACTCTGGCTGACAACGTTCGCAGATGATTGCAAGTTGGGAGCCATTATTAACTCCCCAAGTGATGTTGACATCCTACAGAAAGGCCTTACTGGGACCAACGACTGGTGTCAGAACCATGGCTTTAAGCTTAATGCCAAAAAATGTGTCATCATCCAGATCCCATGAATTACCACATCGATGGTAGTCCACTGAACACAGAAGATGTTATAAGAGATCTAGGAACACAGGTTGACAGCAACCTCTCTTTTGACCACCACATTGCCACTGTGGTCAGAAAGTCCTTCTGTGTGGCACATCTCATTACTAAGGGTTTTATATCCAGGAAGAAAGCGGTCATTGTCTTCCTCTACTCTTCCCTCATTAGGCCAATCATCGAGTACAATACCCTTTTGGCATGTACCTCACTAGACACCTGCAACAACTGGAGAGTCTGGAAAAGTACCCCACAAAGAAAATCCTAGGCCTTAAACACTTGTCCTATATGAACAGACCCCAAAAAACTCCAATTATTCTCTGTCTCATATCGCCTAATTAGAGGCAACCGCTGCTTGACTTACAAAGCCATGTCTAACCCAGCTCTGTTAGAAATGCTACATCTGAAGAAATCTCAATCCCTCTGCACCACACACTCCCGAGATCTCAACCTCATTACCACAATCAACAGAACATGCTGGAGGGACAGAACCCAGAGACTGCCCATGGTATGGAATAGACTTCACATATATGTCAAACAGAGCACCTCACTGGCCCTCTTCAAGAGAAATCTTCATGAGTGGATGGGAAATAGAAAATTCATCCCAGGGATCACTCCAGTGGCTGTACTCGACAGAGGCACTGGGAACTAAGGTCGTGTGCCACGATGCCAGGGTAATACTATGGGCTAGGCTTGTAAAGGTTCCCGTGCCATTAGCCTAATACACAGCTATGAACCTATGAACTAATCACCAATCAGATGTCCTAACAAAAATGACGTAGAATTGTGATCAAATCATTTAAAACAACATTATAAACTTTTTAAAAACTTTCCGCATCTTCATATTTGTCATCATTTCACAAATGCACTCTAAAGTTACGGACTCAGCTACAGCATCGCTGTACATATGTTAATTTTGCTCTACATTTTTATCATGAAACATATTTTATGATTTCAAATTCTAACCTCTCATGTTCCACATGAAATATAAATAAAATAAGAACATCTTCTTGCATGCTAGTTTTCCTTGCCGAAAAAACAAACAAGATGTCCAGACGCAAAGCTTATCTCTATACAAACAAATTTTACAGTTTTAAATAATGTTGCTTTACTTGAACATTAAGAAAATTTGTCAGCCAAGTTATGTTGTGATGTTCTTATGAGGATAACATCGCCATCATGTGGTGAAAATATAAAATGCAATACATTCACCTAAAATGCACTAAATATTATGTAAAAATAAATTGATTAGCCTAACCATAATTTACTTTAACTGCTTAAGAGAGCCACTAACACTGTTACAGCAAAAAATCTGTGTTAATAAAGGATTTTTATAAAAGCTGTTATATTTGCAAATTATAACAACAAAACATGCATATTAAATACTAAAGCATTTTATGTTATAGCTGCTTAAATAAAACCCATTATATATGCCTTAAATATTACCTTCATATATAAGTGAACCATAGCAATATCTGTCATGACAATGGATACTATAAAAATATTTTTTAATGCTATCTATGCAAAAAGGTTGTAGGCAGACACTCTCATTGAGACCATGTAATCTGTCTGCCTGAAATCTAATAAACCATCTTTGTTCTTCTTGTTCTGTTTTATTTGTGATGTTACCGAGTCTACTATCGGTGTAAATATGTTGTAAGACCATAAATTTAAATGATTGTGTGGAATCAGTTTCTACTATGTGTTTAGCAGTTGCTATTATAACATCTTGTTTTTTAATTTTATATATATGTTCCGTTACTCTCTCTCAATGTCCTGTTATTTTTTCCTACATATAATTGCATGCATTTTACACATATAGCTAAGTATACTAGATTTTGTGTTGAACAATCAGCATAAAGTGACATTTCATATTTATGTGTGTCAGGATATATAAAGATACCATCATTAGCTATATAAGGGCACATGTTACAATGTCTGCAGCTCTAAGTTCCCTTTCTCTTAGAGGCCACAGGCTGCTGTTTAGACAAATTAACCCGCGGTGGTGGTGCTGCGGTAGTGTTGTCACCTCACAGTAAGACGCTGTCCAGTTCAATTCTCAGCTAGAGCATCTTCTGCATGGAGACATGCATGAATGGGCGTACCTTCGTTGAAGGTTGTGCGTCAGGTCTGGCAACTCGGCACGTAAAAATCTACTGCCAATCATTAGCGGACCTGAGTTCCACTGTGGCGATCCCTAACCAGGAAAAGCTGAAAGACACAACAACATGATAACACAATCTATGTTTTAAAGACTTACAATTCTTACAGGCTATGTGTGGCTGAACTGCCATTGATTTATGTAGTTGTTCACTGGTTAATAGAATATGCCAATTCTTTCTGATGATATTCATTATACTCCTCTTGTCAGATGTATATGTTAACAATAGTCTGTTCACATCTTTTTTATTGTTTTGTTCTTGAGCTAATGATATTCTATCCAAAAAGTGAGGTCTAGCTTTTCCTTTTCTTTCCTCAAATACCATAGAAGTGCATTTACAACTTAAATTCTGAGAGTAGCCACTGTTTTGTAAATTATTGGTCAAAGTACTCACCAAGTTTTCTAATGTACTGTCTTCATTTGTTAAATGAGAGGTCCGTAAAAGCTGTGGAGAAAATATGTCACTGTTCAAAACATAGGTGTCTTCCCAATGTGCCATCACAATGTTGGCATTTGAATTGGCACATGACGTTCCCATGACTACTCCTTGTCTTTGGAGAAAATACTGATTGTTAAACATAAATACGTTGTTCTCTAAGATATGCACTAATAACAAACATATATTGTCAATAAACTTTAATGGATAAGTTAAATGTAACTGTAAGCAAAACAAGATACAACTAATAAAACCAAGCCAACAGCTCCAAGTACGTTCCAAGTTTAATAAAATAAAGTAAAACCAATGTAAGCGCTTTCGGCTGTAACACCAGCCTTCATCAGACAAAGTAACACCACAGTACATTCCCTTATATACAAACATAACTATTACTTAATTAAGCAATTAAATTATTAACATATTAAACAATTAAAATACATCATTAAAACCATTTATCTACTGTACGATTGCATTTTTAAAACACTAGTAATAGAAATTGCTTAATTCAACCCTGGGAGTTTTCCAGCATTTCGTCCATGATTTAGTCCCTTCACTATATTATCTCGGATGCGTACTATCAAACCTAAGTAAACTATTGGTCCAACATGGTTTTCTGTAGAGCGACGTCTCTACATTTCCATTATCTTTTTTTATATATAAGAACATCTAAATATTCTATACTGACACTGGAATGCTTCATTCAAAATCTAAAAAAGTTTGTTGTTGATTCCAAATATATAACAAAAGACTAATTCATCAATAGTGCCTTTCCATAAAAAAGACGTTGTCCACAAACTTATTGTAGAACAATAACTTGTCTGTCCAATCATGCTCTACATCAAAAATGACCATGTCTTCCCAATATGCTAAAACTACATTTGCATAGGTATTTGCGCAGGGCATACCCATTGCTATACCTTGTTTTTGACACAGTAAGATGCTGTCTGGTTCGATTCTCTGCTAGAGCATCTTCTGCGTGGAGACATGCATGAATGGGCATACCTTCGTTGAAGGTTGTGCGTCAGGGCTGGCAACTCGGCACGTAAAAATCTGCCAATCATTAGCAGACCGGAGTTCCGCTGTGGCGACCCCTAACTGGGAAAAGCCGAAAGACACAACAACATTGTGCTTGACTAATAAAAACATTGTTCTCTAATACTAATTTTAGTAGGGAACATATGCGTATCTTCTCATACATTAATTTGTTTATCCAATATTGCACTTATAGCCATGATGCCATACTGATTGTCAATAACTGTAAATACATTTTTCACATCAAGAGTAACAAACATGCATATTTGAGGATGAGCTTCATGTAAAAACTTACCTAGTGAATGCAGAAACGTGGCCGTATATTTTAGAATTCTGGGGAATTCTTGTAAAATGGGTTTCAAGGTGCATCCCAGCCAAATAGAGATATTATCCGTTACCCAGCTCCTACCCGATACAATGGGTCTCAATGGTGGCGTATTTCGAGTTTATGTATCTTGGGTAGGGCTTTAAATATTGGAACAGTAGGGTGTGGTATGTGCAAAAATGTAAACAACTCATGATTTAGCAGACCACTTTTTTCCATGTTTAACAAAGACACATTTACTTTTTGGATATAAGAATGAAGCATAACTGGTGATATCTGAGGAAAAAGTCTGTTTATCTGCTAATAACAGGGCTATTTGGGTGGTATAGAATTCCCTACTAAGGACAACCACCGCACCACCTTTATCGGCAGATTTTATAACTATGCTGTTATTATTTTTTAATTCAATTAATGCTTCTCTGTGTTGTTGAGCAAACTTAAAAAACATAGATCTGCGTTTGTCCTGTAGGTATTGTACTATCTCTCTTTCACAAGATCTAACGAACATAATCAGTGTAGGACTCAAAACTGGTGAAAATAAACTGGGTTGCTATAACAAAACAGATCGTTCAACATTATTAGTATCTCCAAACATTTGTCTTAACATAACATCACATGCAAAATACATTATTTCTGGTATCAAAGTGCAAAAATCTGTGCCAGTGCTGGGTATAAAGTTAAGACCTTTACTTAGTACAGATATTTGTGTTACAGAAAGATGAATACTTGATATATTAAAAACATTGCAAACATTGTACTCAGTCAATTGGATGTCCATCGTCTCTTGTAATCCTTCTCCATCTGGTACGAAAAACTCTTCTTGCGAGAATTCTTCTTCTTCACCAGTACCGGTAAAGTGAAAAAAGAAGAAGAAGTTGAAGGTATAGTAGAAGCAGATGCGATTACATTGGTGATATGTTTTGGTTTAGCGCCCAGTGTACTAAAGTCTAACTTGTCACTTCGAGACTCAACCATAGTATTCACTATCGTGGCTAAATTGTCATCATTATTGATTTCCTCTTCTGTCACTGAATCGATAACAGCAGCAGAATGAAGTATAACCTCTGTATTCCTCGTATTAGATGAATCCAAGTCCTGAGAGTGAATGATTAGGGGCTGTACAGAATCTAAAGTGCCTGAGCGCTCTTTCTCATGTTGTTAGTTGGCCTCAAGTGGAGCTGTCACAACTGATTGAGCGTTCACCACTCTATCTTGCGTACGAGGCCAAACAAAAATGTTACCTAGTGAAAAGTCCTGATAGTCACGCTGCAGCTTCCTTAACTTAATTTGTTGCAATTTTACATCATAATTTGCCATAGCACATAAAATATCCATAAGTTTATTTTTGTAATGTTCAGCTGTAAAAACAGTTTCTAGTTTCATACATAAGTCATCAGCTTTCCTTCGTAAGTCATTTTCTTCAGGTTGAAAAAAAGAGATCAACAAATTCATGTATGACTGGCTAGTTTGCAAGTTTATCCAAAAATAAGAAAGTGGTGGAACCAACAAACCTAAAAGTAAAAAATATAAAAAATAAAAGGCGTGTAGACTGGAAGATGAACTTTTAATACAAATGTAGTAACAAAGGTAAGCGCTTTCGAGGTTGCCCTCTTCTTCAGACCTTAATAAAAACATGAGTGTTAAAGACAGTTTAAATACAAGTCAACAACCAATAAAAACATTTAAAATAAATCAATGCTATAAACCTCTCTTTCTCAAGAGAGGTTTTAAAGAAACAGCATTGTTAAGACCAGGTGATACATGAGCTTTAAAATCAACAATCCATCTTAGTACTATATACTCTGTTTCATTGCATATATCACCTTCTCTTAAACTTTCATTAATTATCTGTAACACCAGGAATTTAAAAGTATGTTGCAAACCAAAATCTGAACAATGTTTAGCTAGGGCATTAGTTACTTTATTATTCCTTATATCATTAAGATGTTCCATTATTCTTTCTTTTAACATACGATTTGTCTTACCTATGTAGTAAGCATTGCATAGACTACACTTAGCTAAGTAAACTATATTTCTGGTACAACAGTCAGCATAGAATCGAAATTCTATTGGTTTCAAGTGCATTGGATGCATAACCGTAGTAGTTGACTAAATGTTACTGCAAATTTTGCATGCTCTACATGCATAAGTCCCCCTACGTTCCAAAATAGATTTAGCTCTAATATTATTGTGTCTATAACATAATCTTTGATTAAGATTTTTATTGTTTCTAAAACTAAAATTAGGAGTAGGACCTAAGACCCTACTGATATCCGGGTCTGTAAGTAAAATAGGCCAGTTCTTTTTAACTATTTTGCAAGTTTTACTGACATCACTAGAGAATGTTAAGCACATCCTATTAACAACCTGATCACATTTTACCTTTATATCTGGTGCTTCCGTTGGAATTCATTATCCCACTTAAAAAATATGTCTTGGTCTTATATTCATCTAGAGAATTAATCTCTTCCACAACCTTGTCAATCTCATTTACTTTATAACCTCTTTTCTCAAGATCTACATAGAGGCCTTTGACTGCATCCTGCAGATCTCCCTTGTCTGTATACAGTCTTTTACATCATAACACCTGATTCTTAATGATGTTTCCAGTGACATGGCCGGGATGCATACTGGATCAATGTAAAATTTTGTTCTTTCTACAACTTTTTTTATGCATCTTAGTGGTAATACTACCAAACATGTCCTTGTTAACACTGATGTCCAAAAAGTCAATTTGAAATTTAGAGTGTTGTGAGGTAAAAGATAAATAGGTGGTGGTACTACCTAAATAGTTGACAAAAGATTCTAGCTGGGTCTCATCGCCATGACAGACAAGAAAAATATCATCCACAAACCGTTTGTAAAAGGTGATATATTTCACAAACATGAGTGAGCAGAATACCTTGTCTTTCTCCCATTGGGCTAAGACAATGTTCACATAAGTATTGGCACAAGCTTTGCCCATCGCGACCCCAATTTTCTGTAGAAAAAAACTCTTTTTGAAAAAGAAATACATTATTTTCTAAAATTAAGTCCAATAAGGCACAGATCATGTTAACCTTATTGTTGGAAAAATTGCTTTCTTTAGATAAAAATTGTCTTCCATTCTCAATACCATCGTCATTCGGTATAACAGTGAACAGAGAGTTCACATCCAATGTTACAAAGAAAGCATTCCTAATGTCAAGTATAGATCTAGAGTCAGCCCAGGGAAAATAAGTGTTCCAAAAACTGTTTGCTGTCTATCAAAACTGCTGATGCAGTGCTCAGTACCTGTTTAAGTTGTTTCTCCACATATATGGACATCGGCTCAGTAATCCAACCTCTTCCTGACACAATCGGTCGAAGAGGTGGATCTGAAATATCTTTATGAACCTTAGGCAGGCCATATATGACAGGTGTAGTGGGGTGTTCAACAGTAAAATAAACATATAGTGGATAGTCAATCTGATCTGTCATTAGTAGGTCATATAGATAAAAATTGAGTCTACTTATAATACCATTCACCTGGAACTTATGCAAAATAACATATACATTTTCATCATATAGCATCCTACGCATTCTGTCTAGATAATCCATGGTGTCAAAGACAACAATTCCTCCTCCTTTATCGGCAGGTCTAAACACAAGATATTCTGCCCTAGTTAAAGTAAACAGTGCTTCATTTTCATTAATAGTTAAATTGTAAAACGATTTCTTAGGTTAGTCAAAAGCTACTTTCCTAAGATCTTGTTCACAGATCTTAATAAAAGCCTCCATTGCAGGAGAGTTATTTGGATGGTTCGGAACAAAATTGCTTGTTTTTTTAAAAACACACATATCAGTATTCACATTATTATCATAGATGGTTTTCAACATAGTATTCCTAGCAAACAAATTTAAATCCAAAACAGTATCTACAATATTCATTTTGTTAGCTGGAACATATGACAGACCTTTGTTCAGAAGTGATAATTCATCCTCTGTTAATTCCACAGAAGATAAATTAAAAACTAAGTTATTTATTTCCGACTGCATGTGTTCATACTTTTGTGCATCTGGGCAGAGGGATTGGATTGTATCCTTCCTCGCCTCATGCGACTTCAAGACCTGCCCATCCGTTTCTCTTGCTTTATTGGTAAGGCTCTCTAAAAAAGCTGCAGAGAGGCGGCAATTGTCTCCACTCTGAGCGGTAATAATTTTACCTAATACTTTAGGTTTAACTACAGGTTCATTACCACTTAGGCCCACATTGTCCTGTACAGCAACAACTTCAAGAGAATTATCATGACTTGACACAGTAGCATCATGTCTTTCTTCATTAAAACCAATATCCATACATATAGCATTGTTAATGTTCACATTATCTGTACCTGAGAATGTTTCTATTTCATTGTCAGTAAATGGAATAGTGCATTGATTGTGTTCTGACTGCTCGTTTGATTCAATGGGAACGTTATACCCATTTATATTTGATGTAAGCGAATCCTTTACCAAACTTGGATTCAGGGTCAAACTTGATCTTTTCGCTATTTCCAAGTCACCACTAATTCCTTCAGCAGAGTTGCCGTCTGTTGCCGCATTAAAGTTCTCATGTGCATTCACATTCTTATTAACTAGAGGTGGTACAATTGATTCTAACTCCTTACTAGGTTGTAGGTTAGTGAGGCTGCCTTGAGACACATTGTCTGAACTGGTAGCGGCGTTAGGAAAACGAAGCTGCTTACTTGATGATCGCAAACTGCCATCTGAAACTGGGAGCTGCCCTTCAATTCTCGGTCCCTCCCTTGATGAAGTAGCTTGCGTTCTCATAGGTGAAACAGTCCTGGGCCAAGAAAAGACATTTCCGGCCTGAAAATCGGCGAAGTCTCTACGAAGCTTTCTAATTTTATCTTTTTCTAATTTCTTCTCATATAGGGAGACATTTAACAGTACTTCATCAATCAACTGAATGTAGGTTTCGCTTTTATAATTGTCCATATGCATATTAGTCAGGCTCTGAATTTCATTCGCCAGAGATTCTTCTTCTGGCATAAAAAAGTTGTTAATGAGTGACATGTAATCAAAACTCAATTGCAAATTTAAAACTTGCCATTTATTCAACAGTTTAGGGTACTTGTCGCCATAGGAGGGCATCTTAAGTACCCTTAGCCCTCTGGGTATCACTTTGTAAAAATTAACAGCTTCAAAGTGATACCTTTGCCATAGAAGGTGTTTATGCTTATAGAGTTTGTCTTCTAGTTCTTTCAAAGTATTTCTAAAAGTTGGCATATCATCAAAATTATAACTAACCTGGGTAATATCTTTTTCATTAAAAGAAATACCAATTAGTGGATTCATAGAATGTCCATTAGTACTAGCAGACTCTTTATTCCTTGCTTTCTTCCTGGTAGCATTTTCATGTATCTCCAGACTCTTGTTCACAGTATAAACATCCTTTCCAGGATTCTTTCCAGCCATGGTCCCACCAAACAGACAAAGTAGAAAATCCAAAAATAAGAAAGTGGTGGAACCAACAAACCCAAAAGTAATATATATAAAAAATAAAAGGCGTGTAGACTGGAAGATGAACTTTTAATACAAAAGTAGTAACAAAGGTAAGCGCTTTTGAGGTTGCCCTCTTCTTCAGACCTTAATAACAACATGAGTATTAAGACAGTTTAAATACAAGTCAACAACCAATAAAAACACTTAAAATAAATCAATGCTGCAAGCCTGTCTTTCTCAGGTTTGCAAGTTTATCTGTTGCCAGCATGCTAATAGCTATGGGTAGCGCTCCCCTTGAGCCAGCATACATAACACTCGTAGACCTCTAGGCCAATGTTATTCTTAAGACACGCTTCAGAATAAAACTGGTGCAATTGTAAACGTTTTAGTTATATTAGCATGTCTTGCAAAGAGGTCAGTAGGGAAAAAAATTCAGTCTCACCTCCTTGAGTCTCAGTTTGCTCATCAAATGGCATATTGAGGAGTTTGATACCCATCTCCAGTAATGGATTTTGCAACAAAAATGACCTGTTTGTCATGGTCTTCATATATCTGTATGGTACATATCCAAGTTCTGCATCTTCACTCTGCCGATCAGCCATGTGTGTTTGGAGCCCAGTAAATCTCAAGCCAAGCAATAAATAAGTAAAGGCCTCCTCCACCAAAAGTGCTGCTTTAAATCCAGATAAAATCAAGTAATAGAGTTACCACCTGTCCCACTTTGCGAGGGACAGTCCCTCTTAGGGCAGTTGTGTCCTGACAAAAAATTTAAAAAATGGCAAATGTCCTGAGATTTTAGGACAAAATTATTTCCTATATTTTATGTAATAGTTGCATAAAACAGTTATTCTGTATCTAAAATACCTAAATGTTATAAGAAACAGAATAAGCAACTAAAATGCTACAAGAATAAGCTTTTATTTAGGCAAAAAAGTTAAGTTCTATCCTTTGTACTGACCGTGGGTATGTGTCGGCCTGTAAAATCTGATGTTTGTACTGAAAATGTCCCACTTTGGCCATTTGAAAAGGTGGCAACCCTATCAAGTAAAGAATATAATAAGCAGCCACTACCACGCTGAATGTAAAATAAGACACTTTTAATAAAACACCAGATAAAACAAACTCATAAGCACTTACTGGTAAATCCCTTCATCATATGATACACTCAATAAACACAATGCATATTTTATAATACTTCTTATCCAATCAAAATCGATAAATTTACCCTCCTTTTTGCTAAAGCCGGTTTTAAAGGAACTACATCATTTAGACCTGAAGCCGCGATGGTACAGTGATAGCATTGCTGCCTCAGCAAGAGGTTCTCCTTTTCAATTCTCAGCTGGAGTGCCTTCTGTGTGGAGTCTGCATGTCCTCCCCGCGTTCGAGCGGCCTCCAAAAGACATGCGTGAATGGGAGTGCCTTTGCTGAAGGTTGGGCGTCGGGCTGGCAACTCGGCACCATAAAAATCGACTGCCAATCATTAGCAGACCGGAGTTCCGCTGTGACGACCCCTAACTGGGAAAAGCTGAAAAGACAAACAACATCATTTAGACCTGGGGCTTTATCAGCTCCAAGTCTAAGAATCCACTGCATAAAATGCTTTAGTATTTAATATGTATGTTTTGTTGTTATAATTTGAAATATAACAGCTTTTATAAAAATCCTTTATTAACACAGATTTTTTTTTTTTTTGCTGTAACAGTTTTAGTGCCTCTCTTAAGCAGTTAAAGTAAATTATGGTTAGTTAGGCTAATCAATTTCTTTTTTTCATAATATTTAGTGCATTTTAGGTGAATGTATTGCATTTTATGTTTTCACCACATGAGGGCGATGTTATCCTTATAAGAACATCACAACATAACTTGGCTGACAAGTTTTCCTGATGTTCAAGTAACTACTACTACTACTGTCTTTCGGCTTTTCCCGATTAGGGATCGCCATAGCGGAACTCCGGTCCGCTAATAATTGGCAGTAGATTTTTACATGCTGGCTTGCCGGGCAAGTAAAGCAAGGTTATTTAAAACTGTAAAATTTGTTTGTATAGAGATAAGTTGTGCGTCTGGACATCTTGTTTGTTTTTTTGGCAAGAAAAACTAACAAGTAAGAAGATGTTCCTATTTTATTTATATTTCATGTGCAACATGAGAGGTTAAAATCTGAAATCATAAAATATGTTTTAAGATAAAAACGTAGAGCAAAATTAACATGTTCAAAGATGCTCTAGCTGAGTCCGTACCTTTTAGAATGCATTTGTGAAATGATGACAGATATGAAGATGTGGAAAGTTTTTAAAAAGATTATAATGTTGTTTTAAATGATTTGATCACAATTCTACGTCATTTTTGTTAGGACATCTGACTGGTGATTAGTTGTTTTTAAAGGATGTGTTGTGATTTTAACTAGTTTAAATATCTGAAGAAGCGTTGTGGTATACAACGCGAAAGCGCTTATATACATTAAACCGTTTGTTTTTATACCTCGGCATGTGTACTGTCTCCTGCTTTGGGAATATTTATTCTTTTGTTTTTGCAAGGAGACGGTTTTATTCCTTGGTTTATGTGGTTTTTGGTTCTTGGTTATATTCATAAGTTTATTCAGTAATTGAAATAATGTTTTTGTTTGCATGCAGATGGTATGATGCTTATTCAGAAGGAAGGATATTTACTAATTTTCATCTAATTTTTCTGCCTCACCTTACTTAAAGCATAACACCATTATTATGAATTAAAACCTACGTATTTATTAAATTATTTTCAGTGTAATACACGTTTGCCAGTGAAGTCTTTGGTGATTTGCTGGGGTCCTTACACACTGCTGTGTGCATATGCAAGCATAGAAAATGTTACTGTCTTATCACCTAAACTAAGAATGGTAAGTGTTTAAAACAGTTTATTGAGACAATTCTGTATTACAGAATTTGGTATAGTAAAGTATTTAGTTGAATTGTGTGTATTTCTTATATTTGCAATTACTCATATAACAAGACTATATACATACATACATACATACATACATACATTTATGTTAAGCACAGGCATTAATGCCCTTCCAGCCTGCCAATATACCAAAACAGTTGTTCTCATAATAAGTGTCCAGGCTTTTCTTAAAAATATCTAAAAAAAAGTACTTGCTTTAATGTAGTTTGGTATTCTCTTCTATGTGTCAGTTGCTCTCCCAGAGAACCATCTAGTACACTTCTCATTCTATAGAATTTTCTACATAAGTTGTCTGATGATTGTCTACTACTTTTCGATAACCCCAAATATTTCCATAGATAGTTGTCGCTAAATGCCCTATATACCTGAATAAGATCTCCTCTTGTATATCTATATGCAACACTGTACAAGTTCAGATATTTTTCATAACAACTTAAATATTCACATCAATGGATGTTCTTGGTATATTTCCGCTGTACTCTTTCCAGTTTACTCATGCTTGTTTTCTTACAAGGTTTTCATGTTGTTATTCCATACTCAGGTTTGGGTCTAATGTAATTAACAAATAATAACTTCATAATTTCTGATTTCTTAGACTTTATAAGTCTTTTTATACAACCCATAGTTCTAGAACTATTATTAACCAATTGGCTGATATGATTAGAAAAACCCAAAGCTGGAACTACCCATATAACCAAGTCCTTAAATGAATCTACTGTTTCAATCAGTGTATGCTGTATTAAATATTCACATTTCAATTTATGACTCCCAAATCTAATACGCTTTTTTGATGTATTTATCAGCATATTATTCTCATGTGCACAAATGTTCAATTTAATCAAGTTCTTTTGAAGGCATGCTGTATCTGTAAAACCTGTAATCAGTTTATCCAATTTCAGGTTATCTGGATACAGACTGTATAACACCACATTTGAAAAAAGATAGGTCTGAAAGATATAGTTTAAACAAGTAAGGGCCTAGGACAGAGTCCTGTGTGACACCCTGACTATAACCAAGAATTTCACCTGTCCAATTGCTGCATGATATTTGCCATGACCTATTGGTAAGCCATGCAACTCTCCATCTTATCAAAAGTAAATCAATACCTAGTTCTAATTTATTGATCAGTGTTTTGTGTATGACCCAACCAAATACTTAAGTTAAATCTATGTAAGTTACATCACAACAAAATTTTTCATTCATAGCTATTATATTGTTATAGAACATAATGTTACAGGTGGTAATAGATGTAGTTCCAACATATTAATGTTGATGTATGGTTTCAAGTCCCAATGTTTCCAGTTCTGACAATAACTTATCCAATATTATCTTGTCCATTATTTTTCCACAACATGAAAGTATTAAAGATCTATATGATTTTGGGTTTGTCCTACTCCCCTTTCCCTTAAAGGCAGGTTTAATAAGCACGTCTCCATCCTTAGGATTCTCCCCATATTTATATGGCCTAGTAAATAATAGATATAATGGTAATATGTCTGATGTGTTCTCAAGTCATTATTCCTAATTCCATCTCCTCGCAGTGCTTTGTTTAGATCCAGTTTGCACAGTTCTTTTCGAACACAGTCTAATTTGATTCCAACATCTGAGGTTTCCTGGATATCACTTGAACAGCTTATCAGTCCCCTTTGGGGAGCCAAACTGTTTCACATTAGATTTTTTAAATATATCTATAATCTGTTGTGTCTGAGAATACATTTTAGAATCTACACACGGTTTATCAAATTGTATGTCTTTATTCCTTCCACAGCTTATGAATCTATAAAACGGTTTGCTATTATGCTCAATAACTTTATATAAGGTTTCTTCATTTTTTTCTTGATCTTGTCTCACACTATGCTAAATTTATTTGTTCAGCTTGGTTATTTCAGTTTTCAAAGTTGTAGGCCAACCTCGTTTCCATTTCTTATATTTTTGTCTCTCACCTTAATCAGGTTTCTTGCTCTTATGGAAATATATCTACATGATCTTGTATGCCTAGATCCTGATGTTAAACATTTTTTTTTATTTTTTGCACTCAGTTTCTCTTTCAAAACTTTCCACATTCCTTCTACAATTTTTCCACTGAACACATCACTCCAATTAGTTTTACATAATGACTGTTTTGCTTCCATATAATCTGTAATTAATCCTCTTTGCCTTGGTTTAGATTTTAGTTTGGCAGAATTATATAGCAACAACAAATTAACCTTTATATCCCCATGATCACAACACATAATGGTGGTAAAACTTGACATGAATTAACAGTAATTTCTTCAGGAATGCAAACAATGTCTAGTATGTTCCTTTCCCTGGTAGTCTTTTTCCATAATCTGAAGTAACTGCTGTTCATGAACATGCATTGTGAACATTTTTTATATGTTAAGTATAACTTCCTTACTAATGTTGCTAAATCAATATTATACAACGACCCCCCATTAAATATTCAAAAATGTGCACGCTGATTGGTCAGCGTGCACGTTGTAAATCAGAGTTATAATAATGGAAAAAGGTACGATCGCCCGGACTTTTTCCATTACTATAACTCTTTTTTTTTACAGCAACGGAGAACGCAAGATCTCCGTTGCTTCACACTGTCTCGCTATGTTAAATGAGTTTAACATAGCGAGACAGCTTTAAAAAAGCAACAGAGATTCTCCATTGCTTTTTTAAAAGCTATCGCGCTATGTTAAACTCATTTAACATAGCGAAGCAGTTTTTAAAAAGCAACGGAGATCTTGCTTTCTCCGTTGCTTTTGCTTTTGCCCACAGCTCTGATGTACTGCGTAGGCATGCGCAGTACATCAGAACTGCCACAGAATACCAGACAGCTGCGGAAGGGCAGCAAGGAGGCATTATACAGTGCCATTATTTAAGAAAAGTAATTATTTTTTTTCTTAAATAATGTCATTGTATAATAGCAATAACCCACTTCTGGGTGTGGGTAATACTGGATTTACCCACGGTTGGCTTTGTTTGGCCACTTGGGCTTCGCTGTCGTGACCAAACCACACCAACCGTGGGTAAATCCAGCATTACCCACACCCAGGCGTGGGTTATTGCTATATTATTCCATTCTGTTTCTGGTAAATTTAAGTTGCCAGCCACTGTTATTCTTCCCTCCTGTGTTACATGCCAAAAATGTATGAATTCCTCTAGGTCATCAACACTTGACTTTGTTGGTCTGTACACTCCGATTGTTATATGTTCCAGGGTTGTCTTTATTGTCACAGTTACACAATCTATAGTATTGGTGTTATCATTGAACATGTAATAATCACAGTTCTCATAGCTATCTTTAATCCCTATCATAACACCTCCACCTGATTTTCTTTTTGTTAGAATGTCTGTTACAGTAAAAACATTTATATCCTGACAGAACTTCTACGTTATCCTGTATGCTATCCAAACCATTCAAAGGAGACAATGTTTTTATTCCAGATTATTTATGATGAAAAAGGGATAACACCTCAAAGTAGTTCAAAAGTGATTGGATCTGAACATATCTGTAAATGCAAACACATTCAAAATGGTGACTCTGATTACCATAATTCCAGTCATACATTCAAAATGGTGACTCTGATTACCATAATTCCAGTCATACATTAAGACTTTTCTATTACACCAGCCATGGGAAATATATACCTTCACATTCCAGTGATATCTTTTTACAAAATACCTCAAATTCCTGATAGCCCATTAATCATTTTCAGTTTTTAGCTCTGCTGTGTAGTTATTCACAGCCTCTAGAGTATTTATCGAATGTTTAGCTCAAATATTTGCTCATCTCAGAAAGGGCAACATAAATATTTCTCTTAAATGAATCATTGTTTGATAGCAGCAAAAATAAAAGACCTGCAGAGATGAGACATCCAACTATCATGTTTTGTTCAGTCCTCTAGAAATCATAGTTACCTACAAGAAATTCCTTCTAACTCTTGTTGACAGTAGCTTTCCTAGGACCGTCATAGATTTAATATTAATGATGTTCTTTCCATCTAAGGACAGTAGAACAGAGATTCACTCAGGCCTGTTACATTTCTGAAAGCAACAAGTCAACAGAAAGAGACAATAACCAGGAAATCTAAGACAACTAGGTACATGTCTCTTGCATTCACCCGATTACTCAGATAAAATTACATGGAAAGATGACAAAGTGACATCTTGGGCTTATCTGGCATGAGACTACAGTTCTTCTGGATATTATGATTTCTATCATATAGGATCATAGGAGGTTACTAGGCTAATGGCCTTGGGGCCCTTACAAGCCTAGCCAAGAGTTTATCCCCAAAAAAGGAACCTCAGTCAGCACCTGTCACCCCTGTCAATGAGGGATACAGGTGGAACCCCTCGGGAAAATTTGTGGTTTCCCATCCACTCATCAAGGTTGCTCTTGAAGTGGGTCAGTGAGGTACTCTGTTTGACATGTATGGGAAGTCTATTCTAGAGACAGGGCACACTCTGGGAGACAAACCTGTCTCTCCAGCAGGTTTTGTTGATGTTATATGTTAGATTTAGGCCTTTCAAGTGGGTAATGCACAAAGAGTTAGACTTATGGATATGGATCATCTCTAGTAGGGCAGGGTCCGAGATTGCCTTGTAGGTGGGACACAGATCACCTCTGACCAGTTTGTATGATACAGAGTAAAGTGATAGTGATTTGAGCCTGTCTGCAAAGGACAGGTGTTGGAGGCCATGTATTCTCTTTGTGAGGTATTTATGTGGCCTTTCCAGTTGGTGCAGGTATTTGGAGAGGTTCATACCAAACGGGACATTGTATGCAATTATTAGCCTAATGAGAGATGAGTACAGAGAGGTAATAACCTCCTTTTTTCTGGATGCAATCAGTTTACTTATGAGATGAACAAATAAAAGGCTTTTCTGACCACTGCTGCTACATGATGGTCAAATGTGAGATTGTTGTCAACATGAGTACCCAGGTCTCTCACCACAGGTTGTGTGCTTAGGGGTTTGCCATTGATGTGGTAATTAGTAGGGGCCATTTTTATGCTGAATGGTATAATACATTTTTTTTGCATTTAACTTAAAGTCATGACTATAGCACCAGCCATTTGTTGCTGTGAGACCCTCTTGCAGTATGTTAACATCGTTTGGGGAGTCAATGACAGCACCCAACTTACAGTCATCCGGAAACTTGGTCAGCCGCAGGCCTTTTGGGATCCCAGGACAGATCCCTGGGGAACACCACTAGTGACCGGTCTTCTGTCAGAGGTGGAGGTACCTATTTTGACCTTGTGGGTCCTATCAGTGAGCCAGCTGGCCACCAACCTGATGAGATTGGGATTTACGCCAAGTTGTGTTAGCTTTTCGATGATGCTTGAGTGGGGGATTGTATCAAAGGCTTTGGCCAAGTCAAGGTAAGCTGTATGTACTGAATTTCCCGTCATCCAGGTCTTAAAGAAGTCAACCAGGTTCAACAGGCAAGATCTGCCCTTGACAAATCCAAACTGGGTGGGGTCAAGTGCTTGGAGATTGCCTATGTCCTTCTTTGAGATCCATAATAATACTCCCCATGACTTTACAGATCAGACTTGTCGAGTTAATGGCATGGTAGTTTCCAGGGTCAGTACTGGCACCATCTTTGTGCAAGGGGATGACAGTGGCAATTCTCCACTCTGCTAGAATGAAGCCTGTACTTAGGCTGTGGTTGAATAGGATGCTGAATGCCAAAGCCAGTTCTTGCTGGAGATGGTGAAGAATAGAGCCTGGGATACTATCAGGTCCTATGGAAGCTGTGTTCTTTGCCTTGGATAGGGCCTTTAACACTTGATCTACGGAGATGTGAGGTGCGGGACAAGTATCGGGAATGTTGAATGGGTTTTTGGGGGGGTACGAGGGCTGAAGTTTGCGCTGAACCTATCTGCTAGCAGGTTGGGTAAGTCAACAGGATCAGTGTAAGTGGTACTGTTCTGTTAAATACTAATTCAGAACAAACCTGGGCTTTGCCATGGAGGTTCCTGACATAATTGAAGAAGGCTTTGTGGTTTTCCTTTGTTTTGAAGGTTCATTTCAATTTATAATTGGCTTTTTCACTAGTGATCTAATTTGCTTGTTGAGGCTGAGGAGGGGGTTTTTCCAGTTTGGAATTTGTTTCTTTTTACCCTTGGACAACAGTTTCTTCCTTTTGTTCTAAACTGATAGAGGATGTCCACCAGACAGGTTTGTGTTTCCTTGAGGAGCAGGTTTTTGTTCTGTTCGGTATGGCTGAGTCCTTGCAGTTGTACAGGTGCTTGTATTGTTATAGTCATAAATAAATAACAGTAAGAATTTACCTTATATGCCTTCAGTCAGGAACAATACTTCAGGATGTGCAAACAGAAATTTTATTCTTACAGCGCTGGGAGACAATCTTCATAGCCAATGTTAAATTAGTCCCTCTGAAGAGACAGGCTACATCTTTTATACATTTTCTTATCAAAACTGGTCACACAGTTTTATTAGATTACAATGATTCTAGCTAATAGAAAACTTTGCAAATGTCCTCATCCCTTGTGATTTTCACCTCGGACGTCACGTGAACACCTTTCTATACATACTTGAGAAACAACGATGGGACAACCACGGCAAAGCACATATATTTAATAAACAGTAAACAGATAAGCACTTTCGGAGATGCCTCCTTCATCAGATCAATACAGAAAATATAAAATCAGTCTGCATATAAATACACTTAAAAAACAATTACATTAATTAAAACCTTTAACCAATTAACATTTTCTAGCCTTTAAAATAGGTTTAAAGATATAAAACCATTTAAACCTGGTGGAACATCAGCTCTCAAACCAGCTATCCAGTGGGTTTCTTTAACTTCTGTGGCATTCTTTATATCACCACCTCTAGGTGCAGCAGTGTAAATATCCAAAGCCATAAATTTAAAATCATGCTGTGGAAATTCATCAATGTGTTGAGCTACTGCACTTCTTTGCACATTTCTCTGTATATCACCCATATGCTGTAAAATACGTCCTTTTAACATTCTGTTGGTTTTACCAACATAAAAAGAAGTGCATTCTGAACAGGTTGCTATATAAATCACATTTTTAGTAGAACAGCATACATAGTGTGAACACTTATATATCCTTTTAGTAACAGGAATCTCAAAACACATTATCAGTCTTAATATACCTGCATGCCTTACATATTTTACATGGATATGTACCTGATTTGTCACTATATAATTTACGTAGGTTATTCTTATCACCAGGTCCTGGTCTGTAACATAACAGACTCTTTAAGTTACAATTTCTCTTGTAGCTGAAGTTTGGCACATCACCTACTATATTTTTCATCCTGTCATCAGAGGGTAATATCTTCCAGTTATTTTGTATTATATTCTTTATATATTTAAAATCATTACTAAAAGTAAAGAGTATCCTATCCTTACATATATTTCTCTGTCCCTTATTAACTGAATCTCCAGTATTCTTTGAATACCAAGGTCTAGTTTTCCCATCTCTCATGGACTTAACCCTTTCTGATGCTTCCCTAACTTCCCTACTTTTGTAACCACGTTCTAACAAATTATTCTCTGTTACATTTATATGATGTAAAAAATCATTTTCCTTACTACAAAGTCGGGAAGTTCTCAGAAGCTGATTATCCATGACATTCTTAAAAATATGGTGGGGGTGCATGTTACCCCTATCCAATAGAGCATTTTTCCAGCATGATTTATGGTATAATAAAGTGCTTATTTTACCCCCTTCATCCACTTTTAATAAAATATCCAAAAATTCTACATTGGGGCTGATTTTCTCCTTGTTGCTGGGTGCCTACCTTTCTATACATGATCCACCTGCTTCCAAGGGGTCTTGTTTGTGACCTTGGATGTTTCAAACCTTCCCTAGCAACAATGCACTCCTAGCCTGGAGGAGTCAGGCTGACAAATTCCTTTTGTAGTAACTAACATGCCTCGACTTCATGCACCACATACTTTTTCCTTATTACATATTAAAAGAATGTAGTTAGGACACAGTAATACTCTAGCTTATGAAGCTGTATTTTTCCCAACCCCGCATACAAATTATATTTGCTTTTTAACGATCATATTATAGCAATATTAGTAAACTGAAATTAATATACATTTTAATAGCTAATCTTGTCCCATAACAGTTTCCTCCCTCTGGCACTATCAGTGTCATACCATACATATAATTATATTTTTATTTTTCTTAACTTGATAAAATACAACTCTGCATCATAATAGTCGTCATCATTTTCTGTTCAAAATAGAACTGTTATTGATTTGTGCATGCAGTGGCATTTCATATGCAGGTGAGGTTAAATATCTTGTAATCACAGCCTTTAGAATAGAAAATACCAAAATGATCACAAATATAATAAAAAGTACAATGACAATACCCTGGATTATGCTAGTTCTCAGGTTACCAAAAATACTGCCCAACCATCCAAAAAGTGTCCATTGTTTTGATGTGCTGTCCAACTCTTTGGCCCGTTGTTCCATAAATTTGCCAGGTTTTCCTGTTCATCATGATAGTCACTAATATATGAACAGCAATGGCTCCCTATGAGGGCACATGACCCCCCCCCATTTTGCAGCAAGCATTATATCAAGTGCCATTTGATTCTGCAACACCACAGTTCGCATTACAGTCATTTCTCGATTTGCATCCTGATGTGATGTGAAGTTTCGATGGCCACCTCCTGTAGAATTTGGGCAAGCATGGTATTTTCAAGCATTGTCCTTTGCACTCCATAACCAGGATTAAAAATTAAAAATACTTGCTTTGCCCAGTGGATTGCTGACATTTTTCAGTCTACCTGCTGGTGGGTGTTCGAAATGTTGACTAGCAGGAGTAATATAGCCTACAAAGCAACATCCAGACCAGTTTGTAGGCAACCAGGGGTAGGCACGATCACCACAGATGTAGTAACGGTCACTTATCATGCCCGTGCCACACCCCCAGTCATAGCTTTTTAAATGCAAAGAGTCTAACAGACTTTCATGCCTGGTGTCATTACATTTGCTTTTTCCTACTTGTACAGTCCCATTTCTGGCATAACATGTGTCTCCATGATGTGTGGTCGCAAGTTGAAGAGACACAATCCTTGAAAAATCAGTCACAATATGCCAGGTTAAGCTGATGTCATTAAGGTCTTTTTCAAATAACACCTTTGATGCAGGGATTGGAATCATAGGAAACCCTGCCTAGAAAGATGAGGTATATACGAACATATCCAGCAGTTTGTTTTGTTTAGATTTTTGGCATACTGCCGAAGGACCAGCAAAAATCTGTTTTCTCTTGACCAGTTTATAAAAGGGAACAGCAGCAGAAACAAAGCAAAAGTACCTGTTGTCACTGGATTCATCGTGGACTGCTACTGAAGTTGACCTTCTCACTGGACAGATGATTTATCTGTCACACCTCAATCGCCCTCTGTTAGCTGCAATGATTTGTCTGGGGTCCCCACATGACAGGTATTCTTGCAATGAGATGAATGGATCCACGTTGGTAGTCCTGCACAGTGAACTGCAGTAAAAGTGATGAGCAGAACCTGAAAAGGACCCTTCCTCCTCGGGCTCAGGCAGTTTTTCCTCTGGAAATTTTTCACATACACCCAATCACCCGGTTGTAGTTGATGACAGGGATGGTCAGGAGGCTGTGGTAACGCTGCTCTTACTGTTCAATGATATCGCTACAAACTTTTGAGGAGTCTCCTACAATAAGAAATCATAGCATCATCTGACAAAGTTAAATCGGCATTTCCCACTGGAGGGGTATTTGGAAGGGCCATAGGTCTCCCTATTAATATTTCATATGGACTCAACTTCCTGGTGGCATTCAGTGAGGCCCTCATACTTATTAATGCTAAGGGAAGGGCTTCGGGCCACTTTAAGTGGGTTTCAGCACAAATTCTCAAAATTTTATTTTTAAGGGTTCTGTTTACCCTTTCCACTAATATAGATGACTGGGGATGGTTGGGACAGTGAAGACTCAACTTAGTATTAAAATTTTTACATAGTTCTTTACACAGTGCATTATTAAAATGTGTTCCCTGGTCACAATTAACAATGCTGGGTATACTGAATCTCAGTATAAATTCAGATATGTTTTTTGATAACTGTGACTGCATCAGCTTTGCGACAAGGGTAAGCTTCCACACATGCTGAGAACGTACACACCACCACCAAAATAAATTGTGAACTATTAGTCTTAGGCATCTGGATGAAGTCTAGCTGTATGTTAACAAAAGGTCCCCAGGGTGGAGGTAAACATGCAGATTTGCTGTTGGCATGTTTACTTCTGTTATATTCTAAACGTATACTGCAGTGTTGTACATACTGAAGTATCAAAGAGTAGACATGAGGGGCATACCAACTTCATGTAATTTGATTAAACTAAGCTGTCTTACCTGTATGGGCTGGTAAATGATATGCCCTTACCAAGTAAGGTAGCAAAGAAGTAGGTGCCACCATTCGGTCATCCAGATGTCGCCATATGCCATCAGATGATTTTCTACATCCAGCCTTTAGCCACCTCAGAACTTCTCCCTGTGATGCTTCAGCTTGAAAAGCTGACAACTTTTCAAACTCAAACACATCATTACTGTTGCAGTTTGTTATTGTTAACATACACAGATTTTTGCAACAATTTACTACTATTTGTTTAGCAGCTTGGTCTGCCAAATTTCCTTTTGTTACGACATTTATGCCTTTTTGATGTGCACAACATTTGATTACAGACAGTCTCTTAGGTAGCAAAAGTGCATCTAACAATGATTTTATGTATCCTGAATTTTTAATCTGATTTCCTGAAGAGGTCAAAAATCCTCTCTCTTTCCAAAGTTGCCCAAAATCATGCAGCACCCCGAAAGCATAATGGCTGTCTGTAAAAATATTGGCCACCTTGTCTTTGGGTAACTCACAGGCTTTTTGCAAAGCCACTAGCTCAGCTATTTGAGCAGAGTGAACACCCTCTAATCTTTGTTGCAACAATATTGTTTCTTGAGTGCAGACGGCTATTCCTGAGAGTAGCTTCCCTGTTTGATCTCTTCCACAGGAGCCATCCACGAATAAATTCAAATCAGCATTGGGTATAAGTGTCGTAAGTCCTCCCTAGGAGAAAGCAAATAGTTACACACACACAATCATGCTCTTCACCATCCTCAGCAGTAGGAAACAGAGATGCAGGATTTAGAACAGGACAGAGGATCAGAGAAATAGATGGATCAGAAAGAAGTATACGTTCATATCTAGTTAGACATGCAGTCGAGAGTGGTTCAGTTTTCATTTTAAGCAAAAGAAATGATACAGAATGAGGGACAGCTACTGTGAGATCATGCCCAAGCACAAACGATTGTCCCAGATTAAGTAGAATGGCAGCAGAGGTAACTGCCCTTAAACAGGGTGGAAAATCTTTTGCAACAGAATCAAGTGCTGTGCTATAATAGGTCAATGGACGATAGCTGTCTCCATGTTTGTGTGCAAGTACTCCTTGAGCAAATCCATTTCTTTCATGACAAAATAAAATAAAAGGTTTATTATAATCTGGTAACCCTAAAGCTGGGGCAGTAGCTAAAGCTTGCTTCAAATTCTGAAATGAATGTTCCTCTTCAGTGTTCCAAAGGAGAGGCTCTGGTGTATCCTGCTTTAAAAGATTTGTCAAAGGTGTCACAATTTCTGCATAGTTAGGAATCCACTGTCTGCAGTATCCTGTCATACCTAGGAAAGACCTAAGCTGTCTCTGAGTAGTCGGACGTGGGGCCTTAGTTATTGCATCAATACGAGATGGTAACACTTGCCTGTTACCCTGGGATATTAAATGAGCAAGATAATGTACTTGAGATGACCACAATTGTAGTTTTTCTGTAGACACTTTGTGTCTCTTCTCTGCATAGATAGTCAGAAGATGCAAGGTATCCTGTTGACATTGCTGAAAGGAGTTTGATGCTATCAGTAAATCATCTACATATTGTACAAACACAGACCCATCTGGAAATGTCACATTCTCCAAATTGTTTTTAAGAATTTGAGAAAATAATGAAGGAGATTCAGTATATCCTTATGGCAACCATGTCCAGGTATATTGATGTTCCTGATAAGTAAAAGCAAACAGAAACTGACTGTCAGGGTGAATTGGTATAGAAAAGAGTGCTGAACATAATTACTGCTTCCAAAGGGGTCTTGTTTCTGACCTTGGATGTTTCAAACCTTCCCTAGCAACAATGCACTCCTAGCCTGTTGGAGTCAGGCTAACAAATTCCTTTTATAGTAACTAACATGCCTCGACTTCATGCACCACGTACTTTTTCCTTATTACATATTAAAAGAATGTAGTTAGGACACAGTAATACTCTAGCTTATGAAGCTGTATTTTTCCCAACCCCGCATACAAATTATATTTGCTTTTTAACAATCATATTATAACAATATTAGTAAACTGAAATTAATATACATTTTAATAACTGTTCTTGTCCCATAACAGTATACTGCACTGGCGTACTGTCCAGCATAGTTGTCTGCAAACTCTAAGGGGGGCAGTGGTGTGAAGCTACTGATACCCTCCCTTAGGAGGTTGTAGTCAGCTTTCAGCTTTTAAGAAGTTTTTTAGTCTGGTTATGGCTGGGGGGGTTGGGTGGTATAGAAACTTCGAATGAGACAGACCGATGATCTGATCTCACTAGGGAAGAACATACTATGGGAGTGGTACAGAGGTCACCCATGTTGCTGAGAACCAAGTCCAGAATGTTATCATCCCTTGTGGGGGATGAGATGACCTAGTTTAGTGCATTAGAACTGATGAACTCAAGGAATCATTGGGTGAGTGCATTAGTGTAGGAATAGTTCACCCAGTCTATGGTGGGGTAGTTGAAATCACCAAGGATCAGGGTGTTAGGGGGTACCTCGATGGAATCAACCAAGTCCAGGTAGGAGGAGTGGGTGTCCTGAGTCATGGAGGGAGGTCTATATCTGGCTATAACTTGGATGGGTGTCTTGCCAACTGTCAGTTGCACCTGGAATAATTCCAGTGCATTATGCTGGCAAACGAGTCTGGAGGTGTGCCTGTCCTTAATGAAGATAGAGACTCCACCACCCTTAGTCTTCCTGACCTAATTTTCGGGTTGTAATGTGTGGAATGAGGTACAGCATGGTCACGTAAGGATGCTCTCCACAGCCCTGAACCAAGTTTCAATGACTGTACAAACATTGGCATCTTCCAGTGTGAGGAGAGCCTCCAATGAGTGCATTTTCTGGTTAAGGTGTCTAGTGTTAGGCAGCATGACCTTCAATTTGCTTTTTGACAGATCTTTTATGTGGGAAGATTTGTCTTTGGGACATAGCCTAAAAAAAACACAATGGGGGAGGCAAGACCTTGGCCAGGATCCGGACTCCCAGGGGTGACAGGTGGAGGCCATCTCTGGTAAAGCATCAACGTCTGTCAACCATGTCATCCTAGGCAGACAGATACTGGAACCCCTTGGAAAGACACCAGAAACTAAGCCAGTTGTTGAAGTCAATTATTTTTATTGGTATTGTGGTATCATTCTTGGTGAAGGTAGGATGCTGCGTAGGGCTAGCATCATACCTGCCTGGGACACACACTCTGAGAGCTCAATCATGTCTCTCTTCATATAGTCCAGGGAGATATGTCTCAAGTCATTCACACCAACATGGACCATGACAGAATCATACTTGTACTAGTTGTGGAAAGACTTAAGTGCATGAATGATGTGGCAGATTCTGCCACCTGGCAGACAACTGACTTGTGATCTTCTCCTTGTTGAGCCTGGTGGGGGGGACATTGGTGTCTCACGGTTGAGTCGCCAATGACTAGTATGTTTGGTTTATTGTTATATTTTATGGACTACGTTGGTTTATTGTTATGCCTTATGGGCTGTGATTATGAGACATTGGTATGTTGTCTGCTGTCTGTGATGTGTTGTGGTGTTGTGTGTGGAATGTTTGTGAGTGTGTTTTGGAGGTGTCTGCTGTTTAGGTTAGTTTTTATTGAGGACCTCTGCATAGGTGGGTGGATGTTGTGCTTGGTTATGTGATGTGGCATTTGTACTGGCATTCTCCTCTTTGCCAGGAGTACTGACTGTGGAGACAGAGAGCATGGATTCCAAGTTACAGATGTAGATGCATTTCTCGCAAGTAGAAGAATTATGTGCTAGGAGAAGAAGGCTGTCAGTGAACATAAGGCCATTCTCCACTGTCTAAGTATGTCCATTTCGACCAGGATGGCAGGAGAAACTGATGGGAATTGTCCAGACATAATGTTCTGAATGGAGAGAGGGTAGGAATTCCTGTAGTAGACCATTATGGGAAATGTGGCCTATGAAATTATGTTAGCACCCCTATATGAAGATTAAATTCTAATCATGTATTCTTTGGATTATGCTAGGAGAGCACATCAGAAAATTATCAGAGCAAGTCAGGTGGTCTTGCAAGGAAATGTCATTTCATATCTATATATAGGAACTAAAGACAGCACACAAGCTTTAACAGCCTTTTAGGACAACGTTCTGTCAGATCTCCTTCAACTCAAACAGATCTGTTTCAGCTTTGCAAAAAGGCGTTTCAAGTTTGGAAATAAGCAGTGTAAATAAGCTACATCTTTTAATAACTCAGGTTCCAGCCGTGCAAAATCAACTAGCAGACGCAGTCAGCATGTGAATAACTACTGAATACAAACTTGATCCAACATTTTTTCACCAAATTATCCAAAAACACGGTCTTCTAGACATGGATCTGTTAGCTACCTCCCAAAATACTCAAGTTAAAACTTTGTGTTCCATCATGCTTCTTGAGACAGTCTGGAAAGATGACTTCTTTTACTTGAAAAAAAGAACTTGATGTGCAACTTTCCTCTTTTTCTCATAATTTTATTTATTTATTTGCCATTTGTTAACCAGGTTAGTTGGCTGGGCAAGTGCCCTTTTTCAGCAGAGACCCGAGGAGAAAAGCTCCAGAAAACAATGTCTACAGTAAGTTATAAAAGTGATTAACAGGTGTATACAAGAGAGAGAATACAGATATAAACAGGGACATTAACAAAAATCATAATACAAAAATCAATAAAAAATAATGTACATTGTGCTAAAACATTTGTACAAGCCGCACTTAGTAACCTTAAAATAATACTTATAATCCAGATAGTTTTTCAGAGCAAGAGAAAGCAATGATAACTTTATTTTGATAGCTTTCTTTGGCCAAGGCAACTCTAGTTTGTACTAATGTTTTTGATTTTTCATTTTTACCGGCCATTATCTTTGCGCTCATCATTGCTAACACAACAAGAATGCAAAATTCTACATTTCAGCCTCAAAACTCTGAACATCACAGCATGAAGGATATAATTTTCATACCTTGTAGAATTATTCTTTACAAGTATTAAGTATTTTGGAAGAAGCTAAAAGACCTAACAAAACAAATCTTGCATCAAAAGTGAAACAGATTTCCTTTAAGGACTTTGACAGAAAGGTCCTTTACTTTGTCCAGTATCAATATTTGTAAATTATTTATTTAATTCAAATTGGGTTTATTCATCAAATGAGGTTCATATTTCTACAGTATTTATTACTATAGTTACTCTCTCTGAGACTTGGCTTAAACCACACAACACAGACAGTGAACTTCTCCCCCTGGATATAATATTCGACTCCTTGACAGAACAAATAAAAAAGGAGGTGGAGTTGCTATTCTGTACTCAGACTTCATTTTATTTACCCCCTGGTTAACCCCCCTTCTTCATTTTACCCTACTGAGCTTCTGATTGCTAACTTTAAACCTAACACTCACAAAACCATAACAATTGTTGCCATTTACATTCCACCATGTGATAACATACCCCTACTTGAACAGATTCTCAACTGGATGTCAGACCATATACCCAATGAGACTATAATACTTGCTGATGTTAACATTAACTGGTCTACTCTCTGTTCTAACTCCCCTACCAACTATATTAACCTTTTTGGCTATACACAGCTTATTTCATCTCCCACTTTCCACCACAAACCTTCCAATACTAATTCTATTATTGACTAGATTTTAGTCTCTAACCCTAACATGTATCACATCCCAGAAACTCTACTTGACTCCATCAGTGACCACTGCCCTGTATTAATCCTCCATCTTTCTCCTCAAATTTCCAGACACCACAAATTCAAAGAATGCTGGAAACTAATTACCTTCAACCCTGAGACATTTAATCAAGCTCTCTCAGCTATAAATTGGTCCTTCCTCTTTACCTTACCTCTTGATGAAGCTGTGTCTCAATTTAACTTAATTTTTCTTAATACACTTAACTCCCTTGCCCCTCCTAGAACTGTTAGAGCTGAATCTCACAGCTCCCCCTGGTTGACCAACTCTACTCGGTCTCTTATACAGAAAAGAGATTCCACTTGGAAACTCTGGTCTAAGACTAAATCTCCCTTAAATTTCCAAAGATATAAAGAACTTTGTAATCTCACTAAAAAAATAATGATAAAAAAAACTTCTACCAACAATCTCAGACCAGTCAGTCTAGAAATCCTAAATAATTCTGGAATTCTGTAAATCAAATTCTCTATCCAGGAAATCCCTCTACACCTAATCCCTGCCCTAACAATACATCCTCTGAAACTGCATCTATCTTCAGTTCTTACTTCACTGACACCATAAGTAAATGTATGCAGACTTCTAACCCATCACATCTCTTACCATGCATCGCTCCCGATCAACAACCCCCCCCCCCCTTCAGACTAAGGCCAGTTCCTACAACCTACATTAAAAAACTTTTCCTCAAACTTAAAACATGCTCCCCATCAGCTGGTAATCTTCCATCTTTCTTTCCCAAAACTGCTGCTTCATCTGTAGCATACCCTGTCTCTATCCTCATAAACCACTCTATCACTGAATCTACTGTGCCTACTCTTTGGAAAAAGTTCTATACTGTACCCATTCACAAAGGTGGAAATTCTGCAGAACTTTCTAACTTTTAACCTATTGCTATACTTTCTCCCCTCTGTACAATGCTCGAACACTGCAAGTCATGGCCAACCTCACCCAAGGGAACCTGATCACCCCTACCCAGCATGGTCTTTGCCCAGATCATAGCACTTCTACTGCTGTCATTTCCTTCAACAATACCGTTTCCCTAGCCAGAGATGATAATAAACTTGTGTCCTGTCTTTTCTTAGATCTGTCAAAAGCCTTTGATAATGTCTTCCACCCTATACTTCTCTCTAAGCTATCCCAACTCAACATTTCCACACCAACTATCTCCTGGTTTAACAGCTACCTTTGTGATTGGCAGCAGTCCATTAAATGGCTCTTTCCTCTTTCTCCATTTCTCTCCATCAGAACTGGTGTCCCACAAGGTTGTATTCTTGGGCCTCTACTTTTTAATATTTTTACTGATGAACTACACAAATCCTGTCCCCAGTCTTCCCTCATACAGTATCCTGATGACTCAACCATTATATCTATAGCCGACAACCCTACTGAACTAGCCACTCTCACTCAAACTTCTTTTAATTACACAGAAACATGGCTTACTAATAATAAACTAATACTCAATCCCAAAAAGACAAAAGTACTTCTCTTCTTCCCAAGACCTCTCTACCACCTCAAGGCCTCATTTAACATTCTCTCATTGAACAATACTAATATCACCCCTGTAAGTCAGAGTAAACTCCTTAGAGTAATTATAGATGATCAACTGAAATTTGACATACACATACATCACTCTATTAAGAAAACCCATCAAAAGCTTGGCTGTCTATATAGAAACAAAAGGGTCCTCACCAATACCTCCAGAATCTCACTGGCCAATGCTTGTCTTATTCCCAACCTTTTCTATGGTTCACAAATATTTACTAATCTTCAGTCTTCTCTTCTCACTAAACTTGAAACTACCTATAACAAAGTGGCTAGATTTGCTGCTAATCTGCCATCCAAATCACATCACTGTCATATCCTCAGGTACTTAATTGGCTAGAGTTCTGTAACAAACTGAAAGTTATTCAGTTACTTGCCATCCATTCCATCATCAGTAAACCTTCTTCTTACCCTAACATATCCTCTATAGTTTCATTTTATATCCCACCTTGACCACTAAGGAGCTCATTTCACTATTTGTTACAGACTCATAAACCTAAAAAAAAATCTGTTGGACAGAACCTGTATAGCTACTCACCTGCCATTCAATGGAACAAGCTTCCCATGACCCTGAGATGCATACCTCAAGTCTACAAATTTAAGAGAGCTCTCAGAGAATATCTAAACCACACTTGGATTTGTCACTCTAACCACCCTACCTGAATCTCGACCTTTACCCTTTCTCTTCTCCACTCTTTATACTCCTCTCTCCTTCCTAACCCTTTATTTTCCTTGCTTTGATCTGTTTTTTTCTCCAACTTACCTGATTTCTTCTACCTATCTATTTACCCAACTCTTCTTATTTTCTTCTTTTCTTTGCTTTAGACTTTAATTTTACTATATCTTAACCTTCTACTAATAAATTTACCTTCTGTTAAGTATACTTTGTTTCTAATTTACATACTGAATGTTCACTATTTAATATTTCTTATGTCTATGCCACCAGTCTGATTATCTTTTATTCTTTTGCTAACTTTTTTTGTATTTTAAAATTATTGTAACTTGTATTTATATACATATTTGTACTGTAGAGCTTTTCTCCCTGGGCCTCCGTGAAAAAGGGCTCTGTCCAAGTCGAACTATCCCAGTCAACAAATGTCAAATAAATAAATATGGCCAACAAGCCAAAAGATAACAAATGTTCCTTCTGTCAAGGCTTTCCTTAAAGAAGTTCTTCAATCAAGACCTCAGCGGTGATATAGTCTCCCCTTCTTGGTATTTCGGCATTATCTCAAAGAAAACTTTGTTTCCCTTTATTCAGTAGATTCAGAGTTAAAATACCTCTCTTGAAAGACACTTTTTTCTTGTTGATGTTGCTTGCAGGAGAAGGCTGTCAGATATACAAGCTGTCGTGTGTAAACCATCTTACTTGGTATAATATAACAAAAGGGTGTCATTAAAAACAAATTCATCTTTCATGCCAGTAATAGTTTCTGCAGTATTCTTAGTGGAGGCATTCTGGGGGGAGATTTCTCCAAGTTCTGCTGGAGGCTGGGACTAATAGTGAGTCAGATCAAAAATCTGGATATATGGCAGAGCCACAAAGTGAGCACTCTGTAAGGGCTCAAGGAGTGAGTATCCCCAGCCACTCCTGTTGGCCTGCCCACCTGAATGGCAAAGTTGTCACCATTCTGTTAGAGGCAATAGGGCCAAGGACAATTAACCAGTCACTGCCGTAGATGATGACTCCTTGGTGAATTGTCTTAGACTTCCTTTGGAATCCCTCATTTCTTAGGCATTACTGGAGAACATCATAAGGTTGGCATCTCAAGAAGTTAGGAATCAACTAAGTGCTGGAGTTATGTGGGAAACAGGAGTAATAGGTGGTATCCATGATTGTATGTGCATGGCAGTCACAGGGCTAAGTGGAGCTGGGAATGGATGGGGGGAGTATTTTTCTGCAATGTCTGTGTTACTCTATTCAACATCCAGTATTTTATCAAAATAATGCTAAGTACTGTCTGCATCTCCTGTATGTCCACAGACAGCTGAGATACTATACAAGAACTAATGATTTTAGAAAGACAGATCAATGCTTTATTATCTTTCTAAAAGGAAAATAAGGCAAGTATGTCAGCAAACTCTTTCTAAATAGTTGGCACACTGCCTTGTCTTTTGCTATGACAAATAAAATGAACCTCTTCAAGGTGCAGTAAGATGTGCATTCAACTAGACCCGAGGCTGTCTTCAAGGTACATTAAAAGCTCAATCTTACAATGTCATCAGTCCCATCAGAAACATTCTTCTAGAATGTCCCTATCCAGGACAATTAACAAGTTGCAACATAGTCTACTGTTACCACATTTACAAAATATTACAAGCTGGATGTACAGTCTATGAGTAGGAAGGTTTCAGCATAATTGTTTTAATGGGATTATAGCTTATTTCGGCACAAACTGTGGCTAATTGTCAATCACACTTTATTTTATAATCGGAGTATTCACAATGATGGGTCTCCACTCTCCCACCTTCAAAAGGAAACCAAAAAACTCTTTGAGCCTGTTTCCACTTGATTAATTGCCATGTGATAGATGTTACTGCCATACTTTTAACCCTCAATGTGACTTTTTTCTCCTTCTTGTCAGAATGCCTATCCAACTCTTAGCTGAATATATTTCATACTGGAGCTTCTGGTATCAATTACACCTGCCACAAAAGATAAGACCGTGACACATCAGACCTTGAATATTTTCTCAGGTTTGGTTTTAGTTATATATTTCAGACAAAAATGGTATATGTCCCTTTTTCCATGCATTTTCTTCAGTCTCTCAGTTATATAATACTTAACATGCTGATAAAAATTGTCTCATGCAGGAAGACCATACTGCTGCAACTACAAAGCTTCTAATGTATCCAGCCCTTCCTCATCAAAATACTGCAGCACCCTTACACATAGTCCTCTGTCCCACTGCTGCAAAGAAAGAATGTTGGCAGTATGACTGGTATAGGGAGAGAGCTAGCTGATATGATGGACAGAAGGAAGGTTGGTATATTGTGTGTGCAAGAGACCAGATGGAAGGGGAGCAAGGCTAGGTGTATCAGAGGTGGGTTCAAATTGTTTTATCATGGTGTGGATGGGAGGAGAAATGGTGTAGGGGTTATCCTGAAGGAACAGTATGCTAAGAGTGTTTTGGAGGTGAAAAGAGTGTCGGATAGAGTGATGTTTATGAAGCTGGAAATTGATGGTGTAATGATAAATGTTGTTAGTGCATATGCTCCACAAGTTGGGTGTGCGATGGATGACAAAGAAAAAATTTGGAGTGAGTTGGATGAAGCGGTGATGACTGTAACCAAGGGTGAGAGAGTGGTGATTGGAGCAGATTTCAATGGGCATGTTGGTGAAGGGAACAGAGGGGATGAGGAAGTGAAGGGTAGGTATGGTGTTAAACAAAGAAATGCAGAGGGTCAGATGGTAGTGGATTTTGCGAAAAGGATGGACATTGCTGTGGTGAATACATATTATAACAAGAGGGAGGAGCATAGGGTGACATACAAGAGCGGAGGAAGATGCACACAGGTGTATTATATCTTATGTAGAAGGGCCAGTCTGAAGGAGATTGGAGACTGTAAAGTGGTGGCAGGGGAAAGTGTAGTTAGGCAGCATAGGATGGTGGTTTGTAGGATGATATTGGTGATCAAGAAGAAGAGGAGGAGGAGTGTGAGGGCAGCACCAAGGATCAAATGGTGGCAATTGAAAAAGGATAATTGTGAGGCGGAGTTCAGGGAAGAGTTAAGACAGGCACTGGGTGGCAGTGCAGAGTTACCGAATATCTGGGTAACTACAGCAGAGCTAGCAAGGGAGATGGCAAGAAAGGTGCTTGGTGTGACATCTGGAAAGTGGAAGGAGGGCAAGGAGATCTAGTGGTGGAATGAGGAAGTACAGGAGAGTATACAGAGAAAGAGGTTGGCGAAGAAGAAGTGGGATTGTCAGAGAGATGAAGAAAGTAGACAGGAGTATAAGGAGATGAGGTGCATGGCAAAGAGAGGTGGCGAAGGCTATGGATAAGGCGTATGAAGAGTTGTATGAAAGGTTGGACACTAAGCAGGGAGAAAAGGACCTGTACCGATTTACTAGACAGAGGGACCAAGCTAGGAAAGATGTGCAGCAGGTAAAGGTGATAAAGGATAATGAGGGAAACGTACTCACAAGCGAGGAGAGTGTGTTGAGCAGATGGAAAGAGTACTTTGAGGGGCTGATGAATGAAGAGAATAAGAGGGAGAGAAGGTTGGATGATGCAGGGATAGTGAATCATGAAGTACAATGGATTAGCAAGGAGGAAGTAAGGATAGCTATGAAGAGGATGAAGAATGGCAAGGCTGTTGGTCCAGATGACATACCTGTGGAAGCATGGAGGTGTTTAGGTGAAATGGTAGTGGAGTTTTTAACTAGATTGTTTAATGAAATCTTGGAAAGTGAGAGGATGCCTGAGGAATGGAGAAAATGTGTTTTGGTACCGATTTTTAAGAATAAGGGTGATGTGCAGAGCTGTAGTAACTACAGAGGGATTAAATTGATCAGTCACAGCATGAAGTTATGGGAAAGAGTAGTGGAAGCTAGGATAAGGATGGAGATGATGATTAGTGATCGGCAGTATGGTTTCATGCCAGGAAAGAGCACTACAGATGCGATGTTTGCTCTGAGAGTGTTGATGGAGAAGTACAGAGAAGGTCAGAAGGTGATGCACTGTGTTATTGTAGACTTAGATAAAGCATATGACAGGATGCTTAGAGAGGAGTTGTGGTAGTGTATGAGGAAGTCGGGAGTGTCAGAGAAGTATGTAAGTGTGGTACAGGATATGTACGAGGGTAGTGTGACAGCGGTGAGGTTTGCAGTGGGAGTGACGGATGTGTTTAAGGTGGAGGTGGGATTACATCAAGGATCAGCTCTGAGCCCATTCTTATTTGCAATGGTGATGGACAGGTTGACAGACGAGAGCAGACAGGAGTCCCCGTAGACTATGATGTTTGCAGATGACATTGTGATCTGTAGTGAGAGTAGGAAACAGGTGGAGGAGACCCTGGAGAGGTGGAGATATGCTCTAGAGAGAACAGGAATGAAGGTCAGCAGGACTAAGACAGAATATATGTGTGTGAATGACAGGGAGGGAAGAGGAATGGTGAGGATGCAGGGAGTAGAGGTGGCAAAGGTAGATGAGTTTAAATACTTGGGATCAACAGTTCAGAGTAATGGTGAGTGTGGAAGAGAGGTGAAGAAGAGAGTGCAGGCAGGATGGAGTGGGTGGAGAATAGTGTCAGGAGTGATTTGTGGCAGACGAGTACCAGTAAGAGTGAAAGGGAAGGTCTACAAGAGGGTAGTGTGACCAGCTATGTTATATGGGTTGGAGACAGTGGCACTGACAAAAAGGCAGGAGTCAGAGCTGGACGTGGCAGAGTTAAAGATGTTAAGATTTGCACTGGGTGTGATGAGGGTGGACAGGATTAGGAATAAGTATATTAGAGAGTCAGCCCAGGTTGGAAGGTTTGGAGACAAAGCCAGAGAGGCAAGATTACGTTGGTTTGGACATGTGTTGAGGAGGGATGCAGAGTATATTGGGAAAAAGATGCTAAGGATGAAGCTGCCAAGTAACAGGAAAAGAGGAAGGCCTAAGATAAGATTTATGGATGTAGTGAGAGAGGACATGCAGGTGGTTGGTGTGACAGAGCAAGATGCAGAGGACAGGAAAAAATGGAAACTGATGATCCGCTGTGGCAACCCCTAACGGGAGCAGCCGAAAGATGAAGAACATTATTGCTTGCTGCAAATTCTATTGTGCCGTCTAGCAGGAAAAACAAAAATATTTGTTTTTTCAGTACTGAAGAGAAATCTAGTGAACAAGTATGCTTGGTATGTCGACTTTACATATTGTAGCAAGTTAGTACAATAAAATTGCCTTTGCAGACCTTATAGCACAACCTTGTTGGCTTATACCAGGGTACTTTTCTTTGACACACCCACACTTCCTCCTGCAGCCATCTGCAGAATTAGAGAGCCTGCCTGCAATGTCTTCCACGTATACTTGGAAAAATAAACTCAAAATAAAAGTAACAACGAAGGCCATGGCTAAAGAGAACCAAAACCTTTAATGTGTGAATGCTTTCATTCACAAACAGTTTACAATGAACTTCTTCAGACACATTCAAAAGGACAACCCCCTCCTTAAATACATTTAAAAGTTACATGACTAGGTTATTTTAAAATCTTCCTTAATACATTGAGGAACCCTTTTCATAATTTCAAAATATGAAAATAAAATAAAGACAAAAACTACAATTTCATCAAAAAAATTATAGATATAGGGAGGAATTATTCAATTCAAGGCATGAAATTGTTTACAAAAGGAAAATTTGATTGTAATATGAGAAGTGTGGTCTATTTAGCTAAATGCCAAGTGTGCCCTGGATTTTATGTTGGTAAGACCGACCAGAAAATTAAAGAAAGACTCTATGAGCATACTTATAGCATGGAGAGAAACAAGGAAACAGTGCATTAGCACGGCATATAAGAGACCACCCAGACCATCACTTTAAGTTTAGCGTAATAGACCAAGCATTGCAAGGAAATAGGGGCGATCATACATCCTTGCAGCTTGAAAGGCAAGAGTTGTGGTGGCAATTGTTGTTGAATGCACAACATTTCCCCGGGCTAAATGATCAGTGTTCTATTATGTGTGTGCTGAGATTAAAAAACTTAACACGCACTTAATTATAATTACATTTATAATAAGTTCTTTGGTTTTACTAGTGATGCAGAAGCTCTATGACAAAATGTATTTAAGGAGGGGGTTGTCCTTTTGAATGTATCTGAAGTTCATTGTAAGTTGTGAACAAAGGTGCTCACACATTAAAGGCTTTGGTTCTCTTTAGCTGTGGCCTTCGTTGTTACTTTTATTTTCTGTCTTCCAGGTATGTTGTAGGATGCTGAATCCACACCAGTGTAAGTCTAAAGTGACATGCTGTAGCCCCGTGGCAATGCATGAAGTGCTACCATTCTCCTGTGGCTGGCAAAGGAAGAAACTTCTTACTGCCGCACTCAGTTTTAAATGACCACAGATAAATTATAGAATTTTAATACAAGCAGTAGCCTATCTGACAGGGAGGTAAAGGGACATACACTAAAGAATGTACAAGACCTTTAGAATGAAGGCCAGCTTTGGTTATACTCATCTCAAATGCACACATTTTCAAAGAACATCCATATTTTGGCTTCATATTTTGGTCTGTTTCTCATAAAATGTGTGGTTTCCAGAAAATCACTGAGGACTGAAGTCACTAAATAATGACATACGTTTGAGTTTCAGACTTCATATTCCTCAGAAAATGCATGTCAATGGAAAAAAAATTGTTCTAGTAACTTTCTAAGTTTACAAGAGCAATGTTTAAAATGCGTTCCTGATTTTGGTCTTTTGCCCCCCACACACACACACATTATATTTGTCTTTATCCAGATGTCTTGCTCTAAGAGATCCAGATGTGTGAGCTTCATGGCTCTCTGATTTTGCTCCTTAGGAAGATTAAGGTCTTTCAAAACACTTGTTCCTACTTAGTAACATTTCAAATCATACACAGTTTTAATTCCTTTATTCACCTGGGACAGTTAATGAGTTCTATCCCAAAATATCAAAGCCTTATGCATTCAAGTGAAAGTGGAATGTTTCTTTAATATTAGTACAGGAGTAAAGTTTTGCATGTGTACTATGTGTTTTTCTACATTAATCTTATATCCTAACACATTTTGGTATGGGTGTAATGACTGCTGTACCCATGGCATAGTGAGCAAACAGATTCCAGCACATTATTACTAGGTCATCTGCAAAGAATACTTTTCTTTCGTCAAGGGACATCTTTCCCTCCTAGAAGCAAGGCATTTCAATTGCCTAATAAGCGATATGCCAGTGGCCCATTTGCCAGAATGAAAAGAGCTGGTGTGATAAGGCATCCCTGTCTTTTTCTGCATGACCCCACCTTGATCCTAGTCACTGATTTATTTCTTGATATGTTTCTTTCAATGAGGCTTTATTTAAATCTGGGTTATCCATCTTCTGTCTTCTATGCCCATCCATTTTTACCAAGCTTCAATCCATTGCTCTTCCTTACTCATGCATGATAACCTTACCCTTAGCTCTGTAGCTTGCTTTATAAAAATCCTTTGCATAATACTACCACTACACAAGATACTCAGACATACACCATATTCAACAACACACTCTTACAACTAAATCTAATCCCATCCTTAGTCTTTACTGTAACCTTAAAACATGCCGACTCCCACCCCCAATGCCAAAACTTTTGGCATAATCCGAAACTTCCGGCATTAATACACAAGACCACACTTACCATCCACAACCAGTCTTCCTCCTTTTGATGTATGCACCACTTGATTGTGTGTGCACTTGACTAAATGTCCATACACTTCAGTCTGTTGACTAAATGAGCATTAGATAGAGTGAATGTAACCCAGTCTAAAATACATCCGACAGTCTTCAGTAATGTGAAAGCTAACTATTTCCATTAGTTTTACTGTTCGCAAGGTACTTTATAAAAATTCCTAGATAATTGCTTTGTAGGTTATCTAACCTTTTTCCCATATTTGGTAGAGATAGTTCTCTTTGCAATCCCTCTGTCTGCCATGCAAGTGGTTATGACCATTTCCCAACACTCCATCAGCAGTCAGGAACCATACTGTTTCAGTGTATGAGTTACTTGTGTGACCATTGTAAATATTACCTTCTACCCATGCAACTTTTTCCCCATTATTCCCCAATAACTCATGGATAATATTTTTGCTTTGTTTGTTTTTTCGCAGGTGGGGCAATTTAATGCATTGATTAATACACATGTATTCCCTCCCCATTTGGAGCACATACAGATCCCCCTCCCATCTGATGTAACTTTTAGGGATTAAGATAGGTAAATTTAAAATTCTTTTAAACACCCACTAAATCTGGTAGCAATAAAATGAGTACAAATAATCCCGTTAATTGCTCACGGGCATATATTTAAGCACAATCTGTTGATTAATACTCTTGTAGGAAACGGCTAATAAATACGTGTCATATTTAAAAGTGGACCTATCAAGGCCAAAAAGGCACACTATAAAGCCTTAACTTGTTTTTGTGTGCAAACTGCGACCCAGGTATGTATAGTTATTAAAAAATAGAACAAACAAGCTACACAAAACACTTAAAGTGGCCCCAAACACCAACTAAACCCAAACAAAAAGTTAATAACGCTATCACAGGCAAAAAAATGGAAGTGAGGACCTCAAAGACTCCCAGAGTAAACAAGTATGAAATCACTGTATGTGATATCTTTATTGTAATAAGAGCTTTCGCCCTGCTTAACAGGACTTCATCAGATTAAAAAAAAACATTGTCACAAACCACTTTTTATACCCATAGTCATTGTCAATCAACCAATCAAAATTCACTACAAACGTAATTAATGTATAATGAACAAACAAGCTGACAAAATGAGGTGCTCCAGGATAATCCAATGAAAATATATTTCATTAAGATTAAGCACTTTCGTCTGTATAAAAGTTAAATCAGGCTAAATCAGAAAGTGTGTGTGTGTGTGTGTGTGTGTGTGTGCGCGCGCGCGTGTGTGCGTGTGTGTCTGTGAATTGGTGAGTGTGTCTGTGAAGTCATTGAAGTGTCAGGGGAGTGTGTGTGGGGGGGCATTGATATCTGAATTTGTGCATGTATGAGGAGGGTACCTATGCCAACACAATGCATGGCCCACCAGTGGTAACTACTGCTGAAAAGTATTTTTTAGTAATGGCATAAATTACAGGCAATTCAGAGATATGAAAAAGAACTGATTATGAGGTCTTTCTCATTGCAGCTAAACATATCTTTGAATGGAATGTTCCCTGGTTGCATAAATTTTCTACCTGTGGTAGTCACTTTATGCAGCCATGGAATGATCAATTTTCTACCTGTGGTAGTCACTTTATGCAGCCATTGAATTATCATTTTGAATCACAGGGCCATCTCCTCATTATATTGCATGATTTGTTTCTATTGACAGAGTCAAAGGCTGAGGAAAAAGCCACAAATATATTACTTCCCTGTATTTTGAAATATTTAATCTGTAAGTGATATAATGTTGTCAATTTTGGTTAACTGAGACACGAGTATGAAAGGCAAACTGTTATGGAATTAAAATATTATGTTCTAGTTCAGCTTTGAGCTTCCCTCTGACATGTTCAAAAAATGTAAAGAATTATTTAGTAAAACTGTAGGTCTATAGTTAATTAGCATTTACTTTTTTCTTTCTTTTGAGAATGGGTACATATTCCCCCTTTTCAAAGAAGTGTAGCAAGGGTGGGGCAAAGGGGGCAGCCACTACAAGCACAAGGTGCTGGGGAAAGAATTGGGAAGTGCATTTCCTGCATTGTATCTTCTGTACCAGTATTTCTGAATGCTGGTTCAGAAGGGCACTTCATATGTTGTAAGCTTTAGCAAGCAGTTTCAATTGGCTTGCTAAAGTTTTTTTTTTTTTAGCTGAAGGGATGGAGATTGTGAATGGGCTTTGGTCTTACTCTATATACAGGAAGCATTGCGATGTATCCTCTTAGTTCTTCACACCACCTGTGAACTACTGCTGCCTAAATATTCATCACCAGAAATTTTACTACATAGTGCATCACATGGCTAAGGTTGCTACTTTAAAATCCTTTAAAACAGGGAAGACTGTCCTTGTGAAGTCATAATGATGAAAGGTTGCATCTTCCTTCATCCTTCCCAAAACTGATCAGCAAATATGCTTGAAGTAGACTAACTCCACATAAAGATTACCATGACCAGTTCTCTTCAGCATGAATGACATACCTTCCAGCAGCCTATTAGTAAGGCTTTCTAGAGCCCATTTAATGTAACTTTCCCAGATGCATGGTTCTGGATCAGAGAACATACCATTGTATACATCAGTAATGTTAGGCTCCTTCTTGTACAGTCCTTGTGTATGTTCCTGCCACCTCACCTTAATATATTCTGTTTTTGCTAGTTCCCTCCCATCCCTGTCTTTCATCAGGCCCATTTTACCTGAATTTTTCTCTAATACCACCAGTCCTTTTCAAGATGTATCTTGCCTAACCAATTCTGTTATCTTCTTCAATTTCATTGTAATGCAGATTTGAACTTACCCCCTTATCTATCCTTGCTATATTCTCTGAAACTTTGCATTCAATTTGACATGTATTCCACATCTCTGTTGCCTTTGGCTGTCTTTCTCTGCCGTTTCTAAACCCTCAATGGAAACCCGTAGCACAGGACTATTTCACACACTTAGAAACTCTCAGCATGTTCTTCTAAGCTGTTAATTTCCAACAACTACCAGGTTACTTTATGGACTTAGAAATGAAAGGGGTCTCTTGGTCTGACAGAATTTCATTAGCGATTGTCATTCTGCTAAACCTAAGCATCAAATTCTTGAAATAGATTTTAACAGAGGATTCTGCAACCCTTTGTTGTTCTCTCATGAGGAATAATGCTCTAGTACTTCAGAACCAAAAATAATAGATGCTCAGAAAACTCTTTTAAACTGCTTGCTACAGTTCAAACCCCATATGAAGCACTAAAGCACTTCAGTCTTGACTGCAAGTGCAATATTGGCATTCAATTCTAATGCACTAAAGGGTGACTGGCATCTGCCATTTGAGCCCTGTAATACTTTGCAGTCAGTGTGGCTGTCCCCTTCACCCTGCCCATGTCTTTGAGAAGGCCTATGCATTGCCTCAGAGTAATGGTTAACATAGTCTAGAACTAATAAAATATACTGATGTCCTCTAGGCATCTTGGTTAATAGACCTACCAAAGACATAGCAATTCTGTCAAAGGAAATATCATGGATTGTTAGGGGTACTAAGGGGTCGTGGAAAGCTCTGAATGTAGTACTTTTCTGGCACTCAGTACAAGTATCACAAAATCTTTCTATGGCAGAAAAAAATGAGGCCATCAGAACTTTCCCAGGCCCTATTCTGTTTTTCCACACCAACCAATCACATAAAATATAGCTGTGGGAAAGGTTCAGTGGTGTTTTGGTAGGTTTAGGACATTAATTGCTGTTTAACTACTTCTTATACTTTTTGCTAAGGCAATAAATGAGACCACTGTTTGCATCTAAATGGAGAAAAGTGAGGGTGAGTGGGTGATATGGCGATGTTGCATCCCCCGTTACAGCCTGTATCTTCTCTCTGGCTTTTCTTAAGATGGGACCCACTCACTGCTCTTTCTTAAAAACTCCTTTGAGTAATAATTAGGATGTTTCAGTTCTTCATGCTGCTTATTGTCTTCAGTTCTACCCTCACTGGAATTACTCATTATTAGTGTGGCTAGGGAATTTTCTGTCATCTTAGTTCTTATCTAAGTCTATTGCAGAGAAAATTGTACCTTTTGTCAGTGTTCTCCCCATCCTGTGTAGGTCCTATTAACACACCATGATTGTATGCCCACAAATAAAAAAAGGTAAAATCTCTCCCTAGAATGACCTCATGCAAACGTGTGCTAGTACCCCAACACAATCTTTTAGCAAACCTAGAGGGGTAAGCTGCTCTACTGCAGTTGTAGGATAGTCCTTTCCATCCTCATGTGTATACAACGTGAACAGTTTCTTTTTTGGTTCACTTTTCTGTCTCTTACTAATGCCTTCTTAATGTGTTCGCTGTCTCTTACTGATCTCTGACTTAATGAGTGTGCTGCTCTTACTACTAACTGACCTAGTGAGTTTGCTGTCACTTACTAATAACTGACTTAGTGAGTTTGCTGCCTTTTACTAATTTGCCATTTTTTCATATTCAGGCAGTGATTTTACCCATTTCCTGTGCACCCGCACATCAGATTTTGAGGATGGTGCATGAGGATGCTGACTGATCCCCATCAACATCTGTTGAATGTTTCTCATTACAGATGTGTATGTTATATTGCATAAGTTCAACATTAAAAGGATAATTCTAGCAATGTGCACTTTATCTAGCTTGTTTTTAATCCCATCCACTACAAATGGAATGTCCAATACATTATTCCTTACAGCGCCATAGAGATGGTGTATTTTGTCTTCTGCCTTATACCTTGGAGCCATTTTACCAGTTCCTATATTCCTTTAGGAGCTCTAGTGCTTGGAATGGTCTCCTGTAGCCTGGGATAGCTTGGCTGCTACTTTGCATTGACTGGGAAGCAACTTCTCGGAAGTTAGACCATCTTAGTGACTTCTACAACCTTGTGTGCTGGGTTTTCTTCTCACTTTAACTTCTTGTGTCATGGTTGTCAAGTCAAACTTGTGGGCACACTTTAGTTTGTTATAAGTCCAGGCATCAGATATCTGCTCTCAAACTGAGTGATACTTGACCATAAAAAAGCAAAATAGGACCAGCACAGAGGGGAACCATTGGAATGCAGAAAAAATGTATCCAAACAGCAAACAAGGAATTCCAAATGACGGACGCGATGAGTCAGTAAAAGCAGGTTTATTAAGCATCCACAAAACTTTCAGGAAGAATGCCTTCTTCAGTGTGTATAATACCTTTAAAACCAGAAATCTTTTAAAAATAATTCAAGAGAATGTCACAGCCCAATCAAAAGAAATGCCAAATTAATCAACTAGGGCTTAAAGTCACTCTACATGTAAAAGAAATACAAAAAAATATACACAAAAGAATCCTATTACAAATCATATTCTAACAAAGCTAAAAACTTAAGACATTTTAAAATATGTTGCCTTCTCTTTAGTTTAGGCTTAATGCTTACAGCTGTATTTAAACCAGGTTTGGAGGCAGCATTTAAGCATGTAATCCATTCATATTCACAAATATCTAAAATATTGTTCAGACCACCACCTCTTCTGTTCCTAAATATGATGTATTTTACCCTAAAGAGAAATATATGCTCTTCACCTTCCTCCCTAATGTCTCTGGCCAGGGCATTTATATCCACTTTCCTTCGTATTTCAGATTTATGTTCAATAATCCTGTCCTTGAGTTTCCTATTGCTCTTGACTATGTAAAATGCAGGACATTTTGTACACCTTGCTAAATATATAACATTACTAGTATTGCAAGTGGTATATCCATTATTAAACACAAACTCCTTACCAGTAGTGGGATGGATAAAGATATGATTTATCTCCAGAACTCTGCAGCATATACAATTAAAACAGGGAAATGTACCCTTCCTTTTACTTCTTTGCTGCAGAGGATAACCACTCATGTCTTTATAACATAGATGTGTTTTCAAATTTGAACAATTCCAGTATGTAAAATAAGGTTTGCCAACTACGATCTCTTTAACATCGGGCATAGCCATTAGAATGCCCCAGTTCTTTTCTATAATCTTTCTTACTCCATGAAATCTTCTATTATATGTAGTTGCATACCTCACATGTTCTTTCTTCTGCTTGGATACATGTTTTTCTGCATTCCAATGGTTCACATCTGTGCTGGTCCTATTTTGTTTTTTGTTGACTTTGGCTTTGTTGGACCACCCGTGGACGTTGAGGCAGTGAGTGTACGTTTGATATGACACAGCCTGTTCTGAATATGAATGTTAATTCAGCTAATAAGGACTATTATCTACATCAGTTTTTGGTAATACAGAATAATCCTTTGCTGTATCAACTTGCTGAGTTTTCACAAATAAGCAGGGGAAGTCAGCGATTATCTGACTATAATTTTAAGGAGCAAATGCTTGACCTAGAGAAAAAAGTCCAATCATTTAAGAAGCTGCTATGGCAATGACTCAGTTTCTCTGCTTACTTAGACTTGGGTATTGTTCCACGAGGGCTAATACTGAAAATGCCCTCGTATGACAATACTTACTCTGAACTGTTGAAGAAATGGCAGGAGCTTAATCTAAAACTGAATGCCGAGTATATAACTTTAATGAATCTTTTCTTTGAAAAAATAGAAACAGATTTACAAACTGAGATTTCAGTGCTTGAAAAAGATGTAACTGGAAAAGAATGCTTTTCTGGTAATGTTCACCAATATAGTGACATGTTGGAAAGACTAAGGAAATTTGAAGAAAAATTACTATCTTCTAAAAAACATAAATTGCATAGAGACCTGCATGATTTTAGTAATATCAACATTTTTCATGGCCAAAAGAACAACATGGAGCAGGCAGTAGAATAAAGAAAGTAAAAAGATCTGATATCCCCCCTCAGAAATCATTAGATACATTAGATAGTTGTTATGTACATGAATCAGCTTGTACACTGGTCAATGAGCATATAAGTAATGTGAACATCTCTGAGGACACCCTCGGAAAGTAGTAATAACATTCTACAATGTAATAATGCTACTGAAGAGCGCTCAGTAACTACCCATGCTTCGGACATGAATGGTAGAATCCAGTCGTTTGAGGATTTTCATAAACACCCCGCACTTCTGCAGTTAAAGTGATAGAAATTAAGAACAGAGACTTATCGCATGATCGCTCAAGAGGGAGACCGGAACAGAGAGTAAATGGGACATTGAACTGGCGAAGCAAGGGTCCACAAACAAAGAACAAATCCAAGCATCAGAAAAGGTGATTAATGGACCCATTGTGAATCTTTCTAGCCTATTGCTGTCCGAGTATGACATCTCCCTATTGAGCAAAGGATTAAAGTTTATTCCATCGAATGTTGATACAATGGTTGATGCCTTAACTGATTTACAGATGTTTATAAGAAATTGAAGTTTAAAATTGATTTTTAAAGATGTATTAACCACTGGTCCACAGGTATGTAAAAAAATCAAATCTATTTATCCCTACTAATTGTCCGATAGTGACAGCATTTAGTGAGATTTGCGAATGTGAAATACAGGAATATTATGCTAGCAAGGTTTGTAGTAAATATTATAAGTTATCAGTTCATGAAAATGAAGCCCTTGTCACATTAGAAAAAAAATAATGATATAATAAAACAAGCGGACAAGGGTGGGGTGGTGATTCTAGATAAAGTAATTTATGATAATTGTATGTTTGAAATTCTGAATGTTGCTGATGTTTTTACTGTGATAAATAGAGCTACTGTTTGTTAGCTTATTAGTAATGTTAATATGGCAATTTATGAGATGTAGCTGAATGGTGATGTAGACATTGATTTATTCAACTATTTCACTGTTCCTAATCCAAAGTTACCATTGATATATGGGCTACCAAAGATTCACAAAGGTCTGAACCACCCCCATTGAGACCTAATGTCTCTCTGGGTGGTTGGATAACAGAACCTATTTCTTTTTATTTGCAGTCAGTACTTAGAGTAGATCTACCTAGGGTGAAAGGCTACATAAAAGATAAAGAGGATTTTTTTTAATGCACCTATAAATGTGCTATATTTTCTTTATCTTACATTAGATATTAAATCTGTTTTTACAATGATTCTGACTGATACTGGTATAGAAGCAGTGCGTAACTTTCTTTGTAAGAATACAAATTTAAATGGTAGAAGAGTTGAAATCCTCTGTGAATTACTTGAGTTAGCACTGAATAACAATGTATTTATGTTCTATGAAAAAATATATCATCAAAAAACGGGTGTCGCCTGTAGCGAATACGTATGCTAACATTACTGTAGCAGAATAGGAAAATATGTATATCCGAAAGTTGAATTTGAGATATATTATGAAATATGTCAATGTTAAATCAGTGAATCATTTACATAAACCTTCAGTATATAACCCTTGTTTGCACTCGACATTAAAGGTGTTCGATAGCTTTTGTGAGAGAGACGTTAGGTCTGTCTTAAATAGTAAACCTAAACAAAAGTTTTTTAATTTAACCAACGAAGAAAGAAAGTTTTTTTTTTTAATTTAGAAGCGAACATGATTTACATTTCATGAAGACAGATAAAGGTGGTGGGTTGGTAATTATGCAAACTATATACTATAATAGGGCCATGGAAAGCTTATTAAGTAATGAATGTGAATATTGTGAAGTAACTTACAACACCATTGAAAGAAGTTATAAATACATACAATATTGCTTATATGACTTTCTAATGAATGGCGATATGTCTATGGATTTGTATAATTTTCTTTTAATAGATAAACCTAAAGTGGGTATACTATTTGGTATACCCAAAATTCATAAAAATATAATCAACCCACCCTTTAGACCGATAGTTTCAGCTGCAGGAAGTTCTACTGAAGCTATTTCTTTGTTCTTGCATTCTGTTTTAAATCCGTTAGTTCAGATTTTGCCTTCTTTTGTAAAAGATTCTTGGTCTTTTCTTGATATGATAAGAGAATTTTCTAACATCACTTTTAACATTATTGATCCATCTAATTTAGTTTATAATGAATTAACCATGTTAACAGTAGATGTTACTTCCTTATATACTTCCATTCCTCAAATTGAAGGAGTGGAGTTTGTTGGAAATTTTTTTACGTAAACACACCACGTGGAGTGATTCCAGTATTAAATTATATCTAAGTTTGCTAGAGTTATTATTGGAAAACAACTATTTTATTTTCAACAAAAAATATTATAAACAATTAAAGGTACTAGTGATGGGGGCTACAGTAGCGCCGGCTTTTGCTGGATTGGTTATGGGATGGTGGGAAAAAGATATCCTACCAGCCCTGAAGTTTTTTCCAAAGGTTTTAGTTTATTGCAGATTTATTGACGATCTTTTTTTCATTGTGAAAGGCGATGATATTATGGTAAATAATGTTTTGGAAGAAATCAATAGTAGTTGTAGTTTTTTGAATTTAACTATTGGTGACATAGGAAAGAGAGTTTGTTTTTTGAATGTAGAACTAATTTGGAATGTAATGGAAAAGAAGTTCTCTAGTAGAGTTTACAGGAAGCAAACATATGTAAACAATTATTTACATTTCCAAAGTACTCATCCAAATTTTATAAAAACAAACATTGCGAAGGGCCAATATATAAGAGCCTCTAGGATGGTTAGTAATGAAACTGATTTTATTATAGAGATGGAATTTATTACCCAATTGTTTATCAATAGCGGATATCCTATTAAGTTATTAGATGAATTAGCCTCTAATATCAAGGCAAGAAGAGATAATGATTTTTCACCTATCTTAATTAAAGGATTAATAGTTAATAAATCACATCTTGTGGAGAAATCTTGTGAGATGTTGCCTAGATGTGTCATAGAGATGTCTGTAGATAGTGAAAATATTTAGTTTGCTATACAAAATAATTGGAAAATAATTAATGGCAATAATGAGTTGAGTGCAGTGTTGGGAGAAGCACCTAAGTTTGTTTATAAGAAGAATCAAACTATTAAAAATATGCTTCAGTGTGATGAAACTTTAATACAACCTCCAGTTACAAATAAACTCAAAGGGATGTTTAAATGCTATAGCTATAGTGCCTGCAGATATATTTTTGGAGGGACCTTACATCAACTTAGAGCACTATCATAAAATTATAAGTATTGATGGAAGATATAACTGTATGACTAATAATATTGTATACGTTGCTGTATGTTCAGGCTGTGCTGCTTATTATATAAGTATGACTACAAGAAGCCTTAGCAAACGTATAAAGGAACATTGTTATGTTATAAAGACTAAAGATATAAATAATGCCCTTTACAGGCACACAGTGAAATGTACATTATATAAAAAATTTATGTTTTCGATTTTAGAACATGTCAAAAGTAATTTAAGGGGAGGTAGTATGAAAAATAAGGTGGAAAGAAAGGATACTCTGTGGCAATTAAAGCTGGGAGCAGATGTTTCCCCAGGCCTTAATGATATGATAAACATTAAATGTTTTTTAGTCAACAATAAATTGAAAGCATAAAGTATATAAAAAATTATGTTTATATTAAAGTTATAGTGTTTTTTTTTATTGTTTTTAAATATTTTTAATTAAGTAGATAATGAATGAATTAATCAATTATACAATTATAACTGGTTGTTAATGAATGTCTTAGTATAAATACTTGTGGTTTTGTAGACAATTTTATTCTGAAGAGGTCTATCAGACGAAAACGTTGAATAAACTATTTTACGTTATTTCTTTGGCTTGTCTTTCTAGAGCACCAGTGTTTTTAGTTGAGAATAGGAAAATACCTTTGTTTATGAATGTCCAGAAACTTTTAAGGGAAAAGTGCTCTTCTTTCATTGTTTTGTTGATAATATATTTCTGTTATGGGATGGAACTAGTAAGGAAATGGTGATCTTTACTGAATACTTAAATCAGACCACTGATTATTTAAAATTTACAGCTGAATATTCTAAGGACAAAATAAAATATTTAGATATAAAGTTAGAGAAAGTAGGTGATAGTATTACCACTATGATATATAAAAAAGAGGTACAGGCAAATAGATATATACGTAGTAATAATATGCACGCACCCCATGTATTTAAAGGCATAGTGAAGAGTCAAATGTTAAGAACCTGTCGCCTTAACACAGATAATATACAATGTACTAACCAAATAGATGATATGACTGATGAGTTCTTAGAGCTAGGATATGATATGGAGCTGTCACAACAAATGAAAAATGATGTTATGAGTATGAGGCAAAATAAAGCTAAACCATATTTTTCAGGTTGTTGCCGTAATGGGGATAGTCATAGTCACCCTAGAAAGAATAAAGGACATGTGAGGTATGTCACTACATATAATAGAAGATTTCATGGAGTAAGAAAGATTATAGAAAAGAACTTGGGCATTCTAATAGCCATGCCCAATGTTAAAAAGATCATAGGTGACAAACCTTATTTTATATACTGGAATTGTTCAAATTTGAAAACACATCTATGCTATAAAGACATGAGTGGTTATCCTCTGCAGCAAAGAACTAATAGGAAGGGTACTTTTCCCTGTTTTAATTGCACATGCTGCAGAGATCTGGAGATAGACCATATCTTTATACATCCCACTACTGGTAAGGAGTTTGTGTTTAATGGATATGCCACGTGCAATACTAGTAATATTGTATATTTAGCAAGGTGTACAAAATGTCCTGCATTTTACATAGGCAAGAGCAATAGGAAACTCAAGGACAGGATTATTGAACATAAATCTGAAATATGAAGGAAAGTGGACACAAATGACCTAGCCAGACATATTAGGGAAGAAGGTAAAGAGCATATATTTCTCTTTAGGGTAATAGACATTATATTTAGGAATAGGAGAGGTGGTGGTCTGAATAATATTTTAGATATTTGTGAATATGAGTGGATTACATGCTTAAGTGCTGCCTCCAAACCTGGTTTAAATACAGCTGTAAACATTAAGCCTATACTAAAGAGAAGGCAAAATATTTTAAAATGTTCTTAATATGTTTAGCTTTGTTAGAATATGATTTGTAATAGGATACTTTTGTCTATATTTTTTTCTATTTCTTTTACATGTAGAGTGACTTTAAGCATTAATTGATTAATTGGGCATTTCTTTTGATTGGGCTGTGACATTTTCTTGAATTATTTAAAAGGAGTTCTGGTTTTAAAGTTGTTATGCACACTGAAGAAGGGATTCTTCCTGAAAACTTTGTGGATTATTAATAAACCTGCTTTTACTGATTGAGTGTGTCCGTCTTTTGGAATTGCTTGTTTGCTGTTTTGAGACTTGGCCATGCCAATATTTCTACCTTTAATTTGTGATAATTTTTAGCTAGGTTCCCAACCAAAAAAGACCTTCTGTTATCCTCCACTCTAGAAGGCTGATACCAGTCTGGCTCACTCAGCAGTTAGTCACCCTTCCTTTTTGAGGTCTATTTAAGCAATAACCCATGCCTGGGTGTGGATAATGCTGGATTTACCCATGGTTGGTGTGGATTGGTCACGAGGGCAAAGCCCGAGTGACCAAACAAAGACAACCGTGGGTAAATCCAGCATTTTCCACACCCAGAAGTGGCTTATTGCTATTACACAATGACATTATTTAAGAAAAAAAAAAAGACTTACTTTTCTTAAATAACAGCATTGTATAATGCCTCTGTGCTGCCCTTCTGCAACTGTCCAGTATCCTGGGGCAGTTCTGATGTACTGTACATGAGTATGCTTATGCAGTACATCAGAGCTGTGTGTAGAGGAAGCTTTTTTAAACGAGTTTAACATAGTGAGATATCTTTAAAAAAAGCAATGGAGAAAGGAAGATCTCTGTTGCTTTTTTTTAAAGATATCTCGCTATGTTAAACTCGTTTAACATAGTGAGATTACAGTAACGGAGCTCTTCCGTTCTCCATTGCTACCTAACACACAAAAAAAATTAAGACTTATACTAATGGAAAAAGTCCGGGCGACCGGACCTTTTTCCATTAGTATAAGTCGGATTTACAACAGGCACTCTGGTTGGGCTGGCCAATCATCATGCACATTTCAGAATACTAATAGGCAGTCATTGTATAATTAAAAGTCAATGCATATGCATCAACAGTTATTGGATCCTGACTTTGATAGAAATAGTTGACTATTTTATTGACTGTAATTCAGGCAGAAGCCATTCCTGCATGATTTATTGCCCTTGACCTAGGTTTAGAACTTCTCCATGTCCCTGTTATCCTTTGGTAGTGCTTGGTAAAGTCTATTCACTTTTATGCTGAGCTGTTTCAGCACGGTCACTGGGATGCTATTTGTGATAGCTAAACAGGGCTCATAAATCTCAGGTACTTTATAGTGCAATAACACTTTGAACCAAAACTTTTTGTTAGTTTCTTGTTGATTAGGCTTAATTGAATGTGCTATGGTATTTTCTTGCAAGAGTCCTGTCCTCAGATTCACTGCTACAGTATTATTTTTTATAATTCATTATGCCAAGGAAGTAGAAGAATTTAACACAGTTTACTAGGCCATAGAGTAGTTCAGATGTGTTTCAGCAGCCCCACCATGTGTGTTAAAGTGCTACCTACATACATATGTTTGTGACAGAAGATTATCATTTACAATAAGGTTGTTCAATTTTATTCAGCCCAAATTAAGAAAGTTGCTTCTAAACCCAAAGAGAATGCTTCCCTTTAACACTAAATGGTAAAACAAAACAGTATTTTAGTTCAATCCTTCATAACATTTTAAAGCAATAGGTAACACAATGCCTTGCCAAGAACTTCTGAGCTCAAATAATAATCGACCAGCAATGTTTTGTTCCTAAAAACAACATTTATCCTCTTTTAAAACTATACTGGCTGAATTTCAGTTGTGGGAGAGCTTATATCTATAGTAATGATCTTATCAAATCAGCAGTAGTCTCACTCATTATAGCCAAGTGCACCTCCGGGCATTTCTGCAGTTAACTCCTACTGACACCTCTAGGTGTCAAATATTGCTTCTTCACATTTGTATAAATAATTCCAAAACTATGTTACATAGAAGGTATCAGACTATTTCATCTTAAAGCATACATGATGACAAACCCAATTGTATTGGTATTTGACCTCTGTCTAATGCAGCTAAAAAGACACTCAATATTATTTGTATTGTAATAATTTTCATATTTCTCTAAATAGCTCAACATTATGCTAACACAGAGAAAACTGCATAGCATCATATCAAAGCTCACAGCTGTATGAAGAAAATCCTGCTGGCAGTTATGTTTCTTACTAGAATAGTTACTGAGATATCATAAGTTGTTTATACAACATTACAAAATTAATGTTCATTGCCTTTATTTTGGCTTATAAAATCCAATTTAAAGCATCAAACTAAATGAATGCCACCAATATAAAGATTAATTTATCCTGAATAGTTTGCCATTTACAGTATTCTAGTAACACCATTCCAGCGATATGAATATTTGAACTGTAAGGTGATAACATCATTTTTTAAAGGCTCAAGCCAGACCTACTGGAAGGTCCACACTTCAAAGAGCTGTACTGGTGGGAATGAGTTAGGTCAGCAGCAACATTTTTTAGTCATCAATAACACTCTTAAATCAGTGGAAATAGTTCTGTATAGGACCCACAAAAAAATCATGTATCTTATCACAGAAATCCCCAAACTGCTTTTATCTACAAGTTCCTCACAAAATGTGTTTTTCCTTTTTTCTAACATTTTAAGTTCTGATCCAGCCTTCAGAACTCTAAACCTGCTCAACTCTTCCTGGCTCAGGTGACACTATTAGAAATAATTACTCAGAATTAAAGGAACATGCCTTTCTGCTATGACATTACATGTCATATACACTGTAAAAGATCAGGAGCTCTGTACTTGTGCCCACAAAGGAATCTTTTTAGTCTGTTACAGTAGGTAAACCAAAAAGTCTACTTTTCTGAAGTAGTATCTGGCCCAGATACCTTTTATTCGTATCTGCAGTCTGTTTTCCAAAAAGTGTTTTAAGCCAGTTAACATGTAACAACAACAAAGCAAGTAAACCACATAAAATTATTGGGTGTCATCACAAGTGACCAGATGAAATTCAGCCATCATGTATCGCATGTGGTTAAAAAGAAATTATCAAGAACTAAGTACATTATACCAAGTAAAACCCTACCTCACCGGCATAACCAAAAGGCTTATAATCCTCTACTTTCTGCCATCTCGCCTCTGTTCTGCCCTAATCTTCACTAAACTTCATCTCTCAAAACTGTGCAGACTTGAACAACATTGTAATAAAATAGCCAACTTTGCAGAAACCTCTAACAGTAGAACACATCCCTGCCTAGCTTTCTTAAATTAAACTGGTTAGAACTACCACATCTCCTAGCTCTTTGTCAGCTAACTACAGTACACGTCTCTTTAAACCAGAAAAATTATCCAGCCTTTAACAACTTAATACAGCACTGCTCCCCCAGTAGAATTTTACACACCAGAAAAAATTGACATTACTATAGCCAAATCATCTAATACTGCAGGTGACTCCCTATATTTAAATATAAACTAAGAAACCACATCCCACTACCACTGAAAGCCATTCAAGATAAAAACTCATTTAAAACCCAACTAAACCTTCACCTGTCAGATCAGTAGATCTGATTCTGTACATCTCCAGAATAAATGCTACTGTTGTCTTCAGCTTGATATGTCGTCAAACCATTTCTTTCTATTCAGAATCATATAACCCACAACTAGTCTTCACCAATACCCAATACCTGAATAGTTTTACTAGCATCACCCAGCTATATACATTATTTTGTGACACTGCTCACTCCCACTTCTATACTTCTAATATAAGTGTATATGTATATATATATATATATATATATATATATGTGTATATATATATATATATATATATTGATAGGTCTATGTTGAATCACTGAACTTACATTTCAACGAAACCCAGTTGGCCGAGTCCACGTCTCCAAAAAGCCGTTAAATGGAAAATATGGACTGACGAAAACCTTTCCCTGTGAAAGGAACCACTTGGCCACCATGGTGAACTTTGCCCTTTCGTCAGTGTAGTGCGATCTCGGAGTTGGTATATTAAGTAAGAGGGGTGTGGGGGGCATCCCCCCACATGGGTGGGTTTAATTTTGGTCCATTTTGGGTTATTTTTCAAGGTGGTCAAGTGTTTCCTTTCACAGGGAAAGGTTTTTGGCAGTCAGTGCTTTTCAGAGAAGTAGATCTGGCCAACTGTGTTTTGTTGAAATGTAAGTTTGGTGATTCAGTGTAGACCCATATATAGATAGATAGCTATAGATATAGATATGGATATATAGGGTCTATAGTAAAGCATTGAACGCTTAAATCAGTGAAAAATGTTTCATCGACCCTTTTTCAGTGAAAGCTGAAAATGTCGACACTTCAGAACAGCGATTTCTTTCCTAGGGAAAGAAATCGCTGTTCCAACCAAAAACAAAAAAAAACAGAAAACAGTTCCAAACACATACACATGTACCTTAACCCTAATTCTAACCCCCCCAAAAAAATGTAAACAGCTGAAAACACATACACACATAACTCAACCATACATCTAACACAAAAAAAAAAAGTAAACAGTTTAAAACATATACACTTACCTTAACTCGCACCCTAACCCTAAGGTCAGTAACTGTTGCACATTCACGCCCGGGAGCTATACCGGACAAGGGAATCCCTGAGACCACACTACAGTGCAGAACACGGCAAAGCAACGAAGCGGTCAAGCGACTCTTTTCACGGGGAAAGATTTTGCTGAACAGCTGCTTCGCTGTTTTGCGTCTTCACTCTTTAGGTGTCGATGAAAACGCATTCGACAAAATGCATTTTTGTCATTCTAATCGGAACCCAGATATATATGAGTGTGTGTGTATCTGTGTGTTTAGCAAATTGTCTCTGAATCTGCTTTGTACCCTGCCTCTGAACTATATTAACATTTTCTGCCCTACCTAGTTTTCTTCCCTCCATTTCTTTGAATTTCTAAGAACTAATCACATGATCTACTATCTATCTATCCGAAAAACCCATTACTACACCTCTTCAAATGCTCATTGTTCAGCATCAACTAAACCATATATTTCATACTGTACTAGTTGCCTCTACTTTCATGAATGTGTAATTATTAATGTATATTATTTAATGTCTATTAATGTATATTAGTAAATGTCTGTTTAAAAATGTCTATGTCACAGCTTTTCTCCCTGGGCCTTTGCTAAAAATTCTTTATTGACAAAACTGAGTTGGACAAACCTAGTAAACAAAAGCAAAATAAAATAAAATAAATAAATAAAATGCCAACATGGAAGATCAGTGGTATAATCCAGTTATCATCTTCTAACCAGTATGGTCAACTGAACATAAACATTAACCAGCCTTCAATGCATTTCTTAGACCCTTTTCAGTCAGGACCTGCCTGCAATGCAGTAGAATTATTTTTTACTATATTATATGCAAGTTACTTTGAGTTTGTGCCATGTAACATTTAGTGTGTTTAGCAACAGTTTTGGCTTAAAAATGTGACAACTTCCCCATAAGTTACCTCTTTCCATGGAAGAAAAACCCTATAGTAATCCAAACTTGCTGTAGACTGAAGAAAGATCCATCCAAGTTAACAGTCTTTAGAAATATTGTGTCCCATCTTGTTTTTGTGGGATAGTCCTAGTATGGGATGATCATTCACATCCTCCAGTGACCCAACAGAAGTTGTTAAAAATGACAATCTTAAATAATTTAAAAATGTCTGCTGTACTCCTACCATTGGCAGTTTAAGTACTGCAGTGAAATATGGTAGAACAATCTGCAAGTGGGTTAAACTGTAACCAATAATGCATAAACAACTCATTCTGCATACTCAAACTGCTACAGTGACTAGATGGATGGTGTGATGGAGTGGAATTTTAGTGGGAGAAACTTTTAAGTTAAACTCAACCTCTGATTTTTAACATACGTGTAAAATTAAGTGGTTTACTGCTTTTTTCTAATCACATGATTTCTTGAATCATGTGATAATAAAAGCATTGCTATATAAGTGCTTTGCTATAAATGTTTTCCTTGTCTGTATTTGTAGTGGTCTAATGAAGTCACAGTCGATTCTGGTACAATGCTGAAAGCATTGTTTTTATTAATGTTTATTAAATTGAATTATTATTTTATAGTTCTGTCATGTTTGACTTATTCCGTGTCTTTTTTTTTTTTTTTTTTTTTTTTTTTTTATGATGACAAGTTGATCTTTTTTAAAGGTAGACACTTTCAGGAAGGTGACCACTATGGTGACAGGATTGTATAATCACTGACTATTATTGACATTACCTTGTAGCCAGAAGACTTAAGTTTCAAAAGCTTGTTTTTTTATTCCTCCCATAATTTTTGACCATGCTGTCCAAACAGAGAGGGACGTACAACAGCAAACCACAAGTCTGACAGTCAGGATTCCAAATGAACTTTCATTAAAAAAGAATAAAAAACTTCCAAGATCCTCTAGCGCCTCGTCTTCAGCAGCTTTTACAGAGTATACAATTCTCTCCAAAAAAAAACATTCCTTATATACCAAATTACACAGTAATCAATCAATTGAACAATTAGATAAACCACTTCCAATTGCATTCCATATTTTACGCTTTAGGGGGCAACATATCATACTTCAAAATAACAGATTCTTTCCAAAGCAGTTTATTTTTTTATATTAATTTCATTAAAAGGCTCATTATATATTTGTTCTGAAATTGTTACTTGAAGTCCCTGAACATCACTATTGTGACAGACTTTAAAGTGCATAGCAACTGGACTTTCTATCTTACATTTTCTTATGTCCCTTTAGTCTTGTAGCAGAAGTTCTTTTAGTTTCCCCAATATAAAATTTTCCACATGGACACCTAAGTGCATAGACCACTATCACACTATCGCACCTAAATTTCCCCTGAACCTGATAACTTTTACCATTAATTTTTGAAAAACTGCCAACCAAAAACTACAACAGGAAAAATTTCCACAAGGGACCATTCCTTTAAAAGCCGTCTTCATACTTATACTCTCTGTGGGTGCAGAAAATACCTCATGAACCAAAATATCCCCAGTACTTCTGCTGCGGTTGTACAAAATACATGGCTTATTTTCGAAGGTGTTCGTACAATCTTTATGATGTACCAAAAATCCCCAATAATAATTCATTAATTTAATTAACTCCACACTAAATAAAGTATATCTGGTGATAAAGATATTGGTTCCTTTTCTGCCTTAGCCATTATAGGGAAATATCCATTTTTTTAATTTAAAACATCCTTCCTGTCAATCTTATTCAACCTACTCACACTATCACACAAAATCCTATCATCATAACCTCTTCCACTAAACATTCTAGTGGCCTTTCCTAGTTTTTCATTAAACTCTCCATCACTACATAATCTCCTCAGTCTCAAAAAATCAACATATGGTAGAGCCTGCAAAGTATGGGGGGATGACAACTATGACCATGTAGAAATTGATTTCCACTTTCAAACCTCTTATGCACTTTAGTCTTGATGTTGTTGTTCTTCTTTCGGCTTTTCCCGGTTAGGGGTCACCACAGCGGAACTCCGGTCCGCTAATGATCGGTAGTAGATTTTTTAGGGTGCTGAGGTGCCAGCTCGATGTCCAACCTTCAACGAAGGCATGCCCATTCACGCATGTCTTTCAAACGCCACTTGACCGTGGTGAGGACATGCAGACTCAACACAGAAGGCACTCCTGCCAAGAATCGAATGGGAGAACCTCTTGCTGTGAGGCGACAATGCTACTGCTGCACCTCCACGGCTCTGCACTTTAGTCTTGATGTTAAAATTCAAAATGCCTTCAATCTCAATATCTAAAAAACTTCGTCTCCCAACTGTAGTCCATCAGATTTTAAATTGAACCTATTCTCATTCATATCACATATAAATTGTGGTACCATATCTCAGCCCCCTTCACATATAAATATCAGATCATCAATGAGTCTGTAATATTTTAATACATATTTTCTAAAAAAAATTCCTCTATACATAATCCTCAAAAAGAAAAAAAAAACGAAACATATTGGCATACATGGGGGCAAAAGATGCCCCCATAGCTGTACCTTGTAACTGTTTATACAACTGTCCATTAAATTAAAAAAATTATTATTAAGACAAAAATTAATTAACTCAGTAACATAATGTGCTCTTGGGTTATCCCCTAAAAAGTAATACAAAACTTCAATCCCAAATGTATGACTAATACTAGTATATACACTACATCTAAAGTAATAAAATACATATCTTTAGTCCAACATATATTTTTCACTTTCTCTATAAAACCAAATACATCCTGAATATATGAAGTTAATTTAACCACCCTAGACAACAAATATTTATGTAAAAAATATGCTAAATTATGTGTAAAATAATTACAGGCCGAAACAATCGAGCAGCCTGGTGGATCCCTCAAACTCTTATGAATTTTGGGCAGACAAAAAAAATGAGCCATAGTATAATTATCACTACTGAATTTTTGTTCATCGTCATCATATGAAAAATAATTCAGTCTACAGCCTTTATACAACAATTCCTTATAACTTTCTATTGGTCTCTTATGGTCACCCAAACTCACAGTCTTATAAACATCTCAATTATTCAAATGCTGGTAACACATTTTCAAGTACTGGGTGTAGTGCAAAATCACTAATTTATTGCCCTTGTCCACTGGTTTTCCCTCAGTTTACCCAAACATTGTAACCTCTGCCATTCACTTTTATTTAAATTATAGTGTATTTAGTTCTATTTTTTATAAAAATTATAATATTCCTGTTCAACACTATAATTTATTAATGCAGAGAAATATTGAATTGCTTCATTATTAATTGGAGGTATAAAACAACTTTTATACACTATATCACCAGTATCAAACTGAAAATAGGCATTAGCATCACAGTTCGAACTGCACGAAAAGAAACTGTCATTACTACTGTCATCATCACTATCAGAGTCTAACATTTGTTCCAACAACATTTTATTATTAGTATCCTCTTTAAAAAAATCTTTTAAATGCAATTTTTTAATCTAAAAATGTCACGTTTTATATCGTGCAACCTGGATAAAACCATAGGCATGAATTTTAAACCACAGTTCATTACTAATATTTCTTCCTCTGTAAAGTCATTGTCTATCATTACATATATTGGCATCAATGTCCACAACTTGAGTAGGTAAATTAATTCCATTTACCTCATTTTGAGTACCGAAAGAATTATTGTCCTTCCCTATTTGTCTCTGTATTTAATTCGTTATAGTTAACCAAACCACACGAACTGATACTAATGAAAAATATATAACCAGCAGTACGATAGCAATCCCACGGACTCAGCGTGTTAACCAAAAGAAAGTTTATTATTCCAACAGATGAGTAGTAAGCGCTTTCGGCCGTAATAACAGCCTTCTTCAGACAACTGATACATCTAGTTTAAAACTTTATATAGCCATATCAATATTCCTAACAATTGTCCAATTAATTAAAAATAATCAATTATTAAAACAATTGAATAATTAAAAACAATCCTGTATAGAACATAAAATTACTACTGTTGAATACATAATGCTTACTATTAATGAACTGAATACAAATACTAATTGTGCAAATAAACTATGTATTATATAAAATATGTGCTACCTATTGTAAGCCTTTAGTTTTAAAATGCTTTTAATGGATACTGAATCATTAAGGCCTGGAAACTGCGTGGCATTTAAAAAAACTTGCCACCAGTGTTCTTTAGATTCTAATATTGTTTTCCAGGGACCTTTCCTAGGAGATGTAATTATTTGTTCCAATATTATGAATCGAAATGAGTGTGTGGGATTATGCATTATGTGTCTATATAGCGCATTATTGTGTGAGCACTTTCTTATTTCATACAGATGTTCATAGATGCGCTGTCGTAACTTGCGTTCTGTTTTGCCTATATAATAGGCCTCACAGCAAGAACACAAAGCTGCATAAACCACTCCAACTGTATTGCAATTATATTTCCCTCTAATTTTTATCAATATCCCTCTTAAAATTATTTGGTCTGCTTCCAATATATAAGTACAGTATGCACACATATTACATTTTCTCATAATGCCCTTTGTATATTGTGATGCATGAGAGCATGTGTTGCACCAATCTTTCAAGTTGTGATCTCTTTTATAAATAACTGATGGTTGAACACCTAAACTATCTACCAATTGTGTGTCTCTATTTATAAGTGTCCAATTTTTATTTAAAAGTTTATTTATCTCCCTAGAGTCTTGTGTATATGTGGTTATGAATGCTACATTACTTCGAATGGAATTATGATTCTGGATGTAATTATTAGGCTAATCTTATTCTAGAAGTTGTCAGATGCTGTAGATGTTGCTGCATATAATAATATAATAATATAAAACTAAAGGCTTACAATAGATAGCACATATTTTATATAATACATAGTTTATTTGCACAATTAGTATTTGTATTCAGTTCATTAATAGTAAGCATTATGTATTCAGTAGTAATTTTGTGTTCTATTCAGGATTGCTTTTAATTATTCAATTGTTTTAATAATTGATTATTTTTAATTAATTGGACAATTGTTAGGAATATTGATATGGCTATATAAAGTTTTAAACTAGATGTATCAGTTGTCTGAAGAAGGCTGTTATTACGGCCGAAAGCACTTACTACTCATCTGTTGGAATAATAAACTTTCTTTTGGTTAACACACTGAGTCCATGGGATTGCTATCGTACTGCTGGTTATATATTTTTCATTAGTATCAGTTTGTGTGGTTTGGTTAGTTGTATGGCTACCGGCAGTTCGCAAGACGTGGTAATGGCGGTTACCAGAGTCGAATTTGATACCTTACAACAGTCGGTCTTAAATCTTACCCAGCTCATTCAACAACTTTTGGGCAATAATGGGCCACAATGTCCAGCATTATCTGGCTTTAGACATGACAGGATTGATAGTGCCGACAGTGAGGACAGTTTACCTCCAGGGCAACAGCAGTTGGTACATCAAAAGGGCACACGTAATGCCGGTAATGCCGAGCATGATCGTAAGGATATACAACTTCACCAATGGCTTAATCAAGTGCAACATAACATTTCAGATAGAAACTCCCAAGGTTCAAATTTTTCAACAATGGTGGATGAATTTCATGATCTAGTTTGGCATTATCGTAGGTTACTACACGAGAATGCTTATTTTAATGAATGCATTAAAAGGCCGCAAATACCTAAAGGCTTAAGATATTGGAAATATCCAACTGGCTTAATAGAAAATAGTGCCCTGCATAAGGAATTATTACAACTTTTTGACCGACAGGGTAGTGAACTCTTAGAAGTTCTCATCAAGCATAACATTTACAAGATGGATGAGCTCAATGCAGAAATTGAAGCACTAGATGATAAAATCAAGCAACATGCAGCATTTGCTGCCTGCAAAAATCAATATCTGGAAGTTTTCACACAAGTTGACAAATATAGCAATATAGTCATGGAAAGAAAAACCCGTAAGCTGCATAGAGACAAAGTGGACTATTCCAAAGGATTAGCCTATCCAAAACTGCCACGTGGTCAATGGAATAGGGATCATACGGAAGCAGCTGCTCATGCTGTGGACAACAATGGCGTGCAGAAACAAAACGAAGGGAATAATAGTAACTCTCAACAACAAGTCCCTTTAGAGGAAGAGAATCTTCGCAGATCAGAACGACTCCGGAGCAAGGAGGGTTATACAACGAGGGCCAATTTGTCATGCCCTTGGAGGAGACAGAGGACAGGTTCACGCAGCAGCAGTTACCGCTAGAATGGCAAGGTGAGGGCATTCAAAGTGACAGTTTTCAATTGATTTCCAGCACAGTAGATGACTACAACATTTATAACTATAGCCAAGCTGTTATTAATGTAGAACATGCTAATATTTTCAATAAAGGTCTCACCTTTATTCCTGAAAGAAAAGCAAGAGTAACTGATCTTGTAACTGAACTGAAACTGTTCTCTAGAAAATTGAATTTAGCGGTTTTGCATCATGGAGCCGCGAATACAGAAAATAATTCTATGTATATTCCCAGTTCCTCCAACCCTCCCTTGCACCCAAAAATCAAGTTGTTTGAAGAGATTTGTGAAGTGGATTTCAGGCATTACCTGCAGAACAATAAAGGGTCACATAACAATACAAATTTCGCAAAAGAGGAGCATGATATGTTAATGGAATTAAAATCAAAAAGAAACTTACGGTTCATGCAACCAGACAAAGGCGGGGGTCTGGTTGTAATGAATGTTATGGACTATAACCAGCTTTTGTTGCACATTTTGTATGATGATGCTTATACTGAGGCCTCTCTTAATGAAATTAATATTTCTAATGCCAGAATTAATTTTCATTTAGAAGATATGTCATGGCAAGAGCAAATAACTCAGGAAGCTTTTATTTACATGCGTGTTCAAAATCCAAGGATACCTATAATTTTTGGGGCAACCAAGTTACATAAAGATTTACAAAATCCACCTCTATGACCAATAGTGGATGCGGGTGTCTCCAAAACATATTTCATAGCCAAATATATAGATGTTCAATTAAAGCATAGAATCAAGAATCTCCGTCATATTTGTCGAGATTCTTGGGATTTTTTAACAAAATTAAATGCAGTGCATTCCCAAAATGTTCACAACATTATATTTATTATGGTAGATGTAAAAAAATTATTTACATGCATACCTCATGAATTAGGTGTTGCATGGTTCATGGAATTTTTTACAGAAATAGAGCCCATACCACAGGATGAAATAAATACTTTAACACACTTATTAGAAATAGTGTTAACAAACAATTACTTATATCATGATGATCATTATTATAAGCAAATTAAAGGAGTGACAACGGGCTCCCCAGTGGGCACATTATATGCCAGTGTCATTATGGCCACATGAGAGTTCAAATATCTATTCCAGTCTGAATTCATGCAACATATAGACATGTATTGTAGATTCCTGGATGATCTCTTTTTTATTTGGCATGGACCCATGAAAATTATTGATGATTTCGTTCAATATATTAATCATTCTACCGAATTTTTAAAATTTACTTATGAAGTTTCTACAGATAGTATTTCTTATTTAGATGTACTAATATCAAAAAATCTTATGCAAAATACATTAAAAGCCAACATTTTCAGAAAGAAAACTTATTCGAACAAGTTTCTGCACTACACTAGTAACCATCCACAACATATTAAAAAAGCTGTTTTAAAGGGTCAATTAGTCCGTGCAGCACGAATGGTCTCAGAGTTCGTGGATTTTATGGATGAATGCCATCACATTATGAATATGTTTATAAATAGGGATTATCCCCAACAGTTTGTTAATGGTGTATTTCAAGAGGTCAAGCAAAAAAGAAGTACAGGTTTTTATAAACCATTATTAGAAATAGCTAACATAGATAATACACATTTTTTAGAACAAGGAGATGGCTCATATGCAGCAACATCTAAAGCATCCGACAACTTTGAGAATAAGATTAGCAACACTAATAATTACATCCAGAATCATAATTCCATTCGAAGTAATGTAGCATTCATAACCACATATACACAAGACTCTAGGGAGATAAATAAACTTTTAAATAAAAATTGGACACTTATAAATAGAGACACACAATTGGTAGATATTTTAGGTGTTCAACCATCAGTTATTTATAAAATAGATCACAACTTGAAAGATTGGTGCAACACATGCTCTCATGCATCACAATATACAAAGGGCATTATGAGAAAATGTAATATGTGTGCATATTGTACTTATATATTGGAAGTAGACCAAATAATTTTAAGAGGGATATTGATAAAAATTAGAGGGAAATATAATTGTAATACAGTTGGAGTGGTTTATGCAGCTTTGTGTTCTTGCTGTGAGGCCTATTATATAGGCAAAACAGAACGCAAGTTACGACAGCGCATCTATGAACATCTGTATGAAATAAGAAAGTGCTCACACAATAATGCGCTATACAGACACATAGTGCATAATCCCACACACTCATTTCAATTCATAATATTGGAACAACTAATTACATCTCCTAGGAAAGGTCCCTGGAAAACAATATTAGAATCTAAAGAATACTGGTGGCAAGTTTTTTTTAAATGCCACACAGTTTCCAGGCCTTAATGATTCAGTATCCATTAAAAGCATTTTAAAACTAAAGGCTTACAATAGATAGCACATATTTTATATAATACATAGTTTATTTGCACAATTAGTATTTGTATTCAGTTCATTAATAGTAAGCATTATGTATTCAACAGTAGTAATTTTATGTTCTATTCAGGATTGTTTTTAATTATTCATTTGTTTTAATAATTGATTATTTTTAATTAATTGGACAATTGTTAGGAATATTGATATGGCTATATAAAGTTTTAAACTAGATGTATCAGTTGTCTGAATACGGCTGTTATTACGGCCGAAAGCGCTTACTACTCATCTGTTGGAATAATAAACTTTCTTTTGGTTAACACGCTGAGTCCGTGGGATTGCTATCGTACTGCTGGTTTTATATATTTTTCATTTTTTAATTCATTATAGTTCCTTGAATGTTTACGGGTTTGTCCAGAATGTCGGTCCCACCTAAAAAGTTTTTTGAACATTTTCGGGATTACATTCCGGAGGTAAAGGTGGATAATGAAAAGCGTCCTCACTACCCCATTCTGTAGACATGGTTACAGTCTCTTCTGAAGTAAAGGAAATACCACGCTGATCACAATTTCATCCCGGTTGTTGAAATCTAATGTGATTACATTGTTTACGCTGGTTCATCCCCCACGTAAAAGCCTGATCCCATTCGTAATCACATAAATCACATCTAAGGTTGTTTTTCTTCCTTTCAATGATATCCTTTTCAAAAGCTGACAGTTTCTTATTCATATCACAGAGAATGTGTTCCAAACAAGAATTGCTCATTCTGACTAATATATCAGAGCAAGCGGATTTAATGTCCTCTTTGATCTTTTGCTTTTTAAGCAAATCCTTTTCAGTCAATATGTTAACCCGTTCAAGACTGCGTCTATATGCCACAGCCACCCAACATACCTGGAATCTCTTGTCATTTTTATCCATTACATTAAAAGGGGTAGAAGGACTTTTTCTAGCTCTAAGTCCCTTGGGGGTAATTTCCATTTCCAAATACCACTGTAAACTGTGCACATTAAAATGTGCAGAAGTTTCTTTATAAAGTAAATGTTCAAGATTTTCAAATAGTACCTGGATTTCTAGTGACATTGCAGTAACTGAACATTGGCCAACTAACAAAAAAGGATTCTTGGATTATTTACCCTGTTCCTCATCCAACCTATCAACAGTTTAGGCAATACATTCCCATTGCTCATGTCCAGGGCATCTCTCATTGCCGAGCATTCACCTGACTGAATAACAAAACTCTCCATTGATGTCTTAGTCGGGCCCATATTAGATTCTCGGAATATTCTCGGTACCTGAGAAAAGGATTCATTGGCCATTCACAACCAGTTTGGGTTTGTGAAGGGCCGATCTTGTCTCCTGAACCTGATTGACTTCTTTGAATCAGTCTCCAGAGCCATGGATAAGGGTAAGGTGGTCCACACAGCCTATCTAGACCTTGCCAAGGCTTTTGACACCTTCCCCCACTCTGGAATCATAGATAAACTTACTAAGTTGGGCATTAATCCCTATGTCACCCAATGGGTTGCTAAATGGCTTACTGATAGAACCCACACTGTAAAAGTAGCTGACTCCAAATCCATCTCCAGACAAGTGAGAAGTGGAGTACCTCAGGGTTCAGTCCTGGGGCCGCTCTTGTTTGGCATCTACTTCTCTGAAGTACAGGTCAACACTAAGGGACTCTGGCTAACAAAGTTTGCAGATGACTGCAAACTGGGAGCCATTATTGAATCCCCAAATTATGTGGATACTCTACAAAAGGGCCTTACAGAAACAGATGCTTGGTGCCAGAGCTATGGGCTCAGGCTCAATGCCAAGAAATGTATTGTTATCCCCTTTGGGAAAAAACATGTATCCATGAATTACCATATAGGTGGCAGTACACTAAACACAGAAAGTGTGATAAGAGACTTAGGGACACAGGTGGACAGTGGTCTCACCTTCGATAACCACATCGCCACAACAGTCAAGAAATCCTTCTATGTGGCACACCTCATCACGAAGGGCTTTTCATCCAGAAAAAAGGAGGTCATTGTCCCACTGTACTCATCCCTCATTAGACCCATTATAGAATACAACGCCCCATTTGGTATGTACCTCTCAGGACATCTGCAACAACTGGAAAGGCCTCAGAAATACCTCACTAAAAGAATCACAGGCCTAAAGCAGATGCCCTACGCTGACCGCCTTAAAAAACTCCAGCTATACTCTGTCGCATATCGTCTACTCAGAGGCGATCTCTGCTTAACATACAAGGCCATGTCAAACCCAGAGCTGTTGGACATACTTCACTTAAAGAAATCCCAATCCCTCAGAGCTACACGCTCCAGGGATCTAAACCTTGTCATCACAATAAACAAAACATGCTGGAGGGATAGGTTCCTGACCCAGAGACTCCCCAGACTCTGGAATAGATTGCCCATACATGTCAAGCAGAGTGCCTCTTTGGACCTCTTCAAGAGGAACCTTGACGATTGGATGGGAGAAAGGAAATTCACCCCAGGGATCACTTCAGTCGCCCTGCTAGACAGGGGTCCAGGAAAGTAAATAATGTGGGAAGAAATAGCCAGGGAATTGTTATGGCTAGGCTTGTATAGGCCCTAGGGCTGATAGCCTAGTACCAACCTATGAACCTATGAATCAGTATACAACCCCACAACAACCACATAAGACAGGAAAATATAACAGCAATTGCTGTTATGTTTTCTTGTTTTATGTGGTTGGAGAGAGGGGCATACAGTCCACTATAACTCAACATGAGCGCACAGTGGCAAGGTTTATGTGGCATACATACCGCTTTTTGTGACCCACAAATAAATAACAGCAAATTTAGGTTTTCATTTTAATCAAAGCAGCAGAACAAAAATGACATTGAGCCTGGGTGAATCCTTTTCCTCTTTCAAAACTGGTTACAGATATAAGTATCTTTAGAGTGGGATCCACACTCAATTTAGCTTGCTTTGTGTGTGTGGCAGGGAAATGCTGCAATCATGCATGTTCATATATATGAATATCAATATACTCTTCAAAGTAGGTCATACTTAAGACATGCTAGCAGTGCATCAATTTGCTAATATTATTTATGAATCTTGACAAACTATTGAAGTAGTCAGCCAAAATAAAAGGAATCATATTGCTCCTTATACATCTGTTACAGTCTTAACTGATGAAAGTATATGTCTGCCTACAAAATAGCTGTTTTGGGGATGATTTTCACTATTAAGTTAACACCAGCAAAGTGCAAGATTACTTTATCTGTATGCTACATATCTAGCCAGGTTCCATCATATTGCTACAGTAACAAAATGACTGCCATGGTGCTTGTGATTTTCATCAGCAATGTGATGTTAGATGTTTTTACGTTATTAAATAACATTTTATGTTTGAATTAAGTTTTAACTTGTCTCATGTTGTAGCTGAAAAAGACCTCAAATAAAGGGGTGCACCCACCTAATTACAACTCAAGTAAAGGCAATGATTGTACTTTGTAAATGTACTGAACTGATCTTTTTAAATTTTTCCTATGCTTTTTGTCCCTGTGCCTATCAACATCAAACCAAATTGGACATTAGCCCATTTGTAGCCCTGTACAAGGTATTCCCAGTACTGAGGAAGGTGCCATACAGAAGAGCAATCATACAATGAGCCATGAGGGTATTATATGCCTTAGCCTGTGTCCCCACAACTGCCTGCTTCCAGCAGATGAAGGATACCCTTGTCCCAGCACATTGATCTAGTTTTCCCCAAATCTGGAGCACCAAGGGCACTGTGTTATTCCCGTCCCTGACAATGAACCTACCTGTCTGGACTCTTCACTTAATGAGTAGGGGGCATCATACTAGGTGTAGGCAATGTAGATGCTTCCCAATTATCCTATCCTCTCCAGTGTTGACTGCTGTAAGCAATCCTGCCACTGCAGGAGTCTCCCATGCCTTTTCCCTGATGTGTTTGTGCTCCCACTCACATGCATCTTGAAGATTATGGTCTGTGACTATGAGCACCACGACATCATATCCACAGTTTGTTAGTGCTGTTCTGAAAGCTTCCTCTTGCCCTGGAGCAATCAACCTTATGATCCACTGCTCTGTCCTCCCAGGACAGGGAAGTCAGCATGAACCACACAAGTTTTCAACTTCCCCTGCCTGGCCGTTTCAGCACTTGAGCAGCTACTCATAATCCGGTCATCTGGGTCATAGTTAGAGCGCTATCCCACTCATACTTCGGTCATCTGGGTCATAGTTAGAGTGCTATCTCACTCATACTTCGGTAATCTGGGTCATAGTTAGAGCGCTATTCCACTCATACTTCGGTCATCTGGGTCATAGTTAGAGTGCTATCCCACTCATACTTCGGTAATCTGGGTCATAGTTAGAGTGCTATCCCACTCGTACTTCAGTCATCTGGGTCATAGTTAGAGCGCTATCCCACTTATACTTCAGTCATCTGGGTCATAGTTAGAGCGCTATCCCACTCATACTTCAGTCATCTGGGTCATAGTTAGAGCACTATCCCACTCATACTTCAGTCATCTGGGTCATAGTTAGAGCGCTATCCCACTCATACTTCAGTCATCTGGGTCATAGTTAGAGCGCTATCCCACTCATACTTCAGTCATCTGGGTCATAGTTAGAGCGCTATTCCACTCATACTTCGGTCATCTGGGTCATAGTTAGAGCGCTATCCCACTCATACTTCAGTCATCTGGGTCATAGTTAGAGCACTATCCCAGTTATACTTCAGTCATCTGGGTCATAGATAGAGCGCTATCCCACTCATACTTCAGTCATCTGGGTCATAGTTAGAGCGCTATTCCACTCATACTTCGGTCATCTGGGTCATAGTTAGAGCGCTATCCCACTCATACTTCAGTCATCTGGGTCATAGTTAGAGCGCTATCCCAGTTATACTTCAGTCATCTGGGTCATAGATAGAGCGCTATCCCACTCATACTTCAGTCACCTGGGTCATAGTTAGAGCGCTATCCCAGTTATACTTCAGTCATCTGGGTCATAGATAGAGCGCTATCCCACTCATACTTCAGTCATCTGGGTCATAGTTAGAGCGCTATTCCACTCATACTTCAGTCATCTGGGTCATAGTTAGAGCGCTATCCCACTCATACTTCAGTCATCTGGGTCATAGTTAGAGCGCTATTCCACTCATACTTCAGTCATCTGGGTCATAGTTAGAGTGCTGTCCCACTCATACGTCAGTCATCTGGGTCATAGTTAGAGTGCTGTCCCACTCATACTTCAGTCATCTGGGTCATAGTTAGAGCGCTATCCCACTCATACTTCAGTCATCTGGGTCATAGTTAGAGCGCTATTCCACTCATACTTCAGTCATCTGGGTCATAGTTAGAGCGCTATCCCACTCATACTTCAGTCATCTGGGTCATAGTTAGAGCGCTATCCCACTCATACTTCAGTCATCTGGGTCATAGTTAGAGCGCTATTCCACTCATACTTCAGTCATCTGGGTCATAGTTAGAGCGCTATCCCACTCATACTTCAGTCATCTGGGTCATAGTTAGAGTGCTATCCCTCTGCACAAAGGAATGATGATCTTCTTTTAAAAGTGCAAGTAAAGCACCCTGTATTGTACTTACTTTCCTGAGTAGAGTCAGATGTAATACCAGCACTAGCAATAAATAACAGCTGATATATTTGGCTAAAATAGAAGTCTTTTCATGAGGTACCACTGGTTCTTTATGAAACACAAATGCTTTGTTATAGACTTTTTAAATTAAATCTTCAAATGTCAAAACTTTCCAGTGTCTAATAAGACATAACTGCAAATTCATTGTGAAACATATTTTACAGATGAAAATATAAGCTTACTGAGGATTGAAATACTTTTTGGAGCAGTTTATCACTTTTTAAAACAAATTAATTCAGTTAGGTAGCATTCTTTGGAATTCATATGTATGTATTTTATTTCTGTTTACTGTTGAAACATAGAACTTCTTGGAACCCCAAACTCTGCAGTATCAGATCAGAACTCCTACATACAGTACTTCATAAGACATCTTTGCAGAATCAGATGTAATGTTTGTTAGTCTACAGACATTTCAGTTCATCTTAGAATTTTCTGTGCCCAGAGTCACTGAAAGCCTTCAGGTTCTGTGGCGCAAACACAGTGTGATAGTGTGCTGAAAATCCCAATATCAGGAGGTCATATATGTAGTAAACGTTTTAAGACAGTACAAGCTTTCTACTAAAAGATTATGGTTTCCATTCTAGATTTCCACATGTCAGAGACATAAGAAACTTACATCTTGCATATTTATTTATTTTTCCATGACAGATTCCAGCCATTCTTGCTAAAACTGCTCCAGCAGTCAATGCCTTCATCTATGCTCTTGGAAACCAGAATTACAGATGTGGAATCTGGCAGTTCCTTACAGGTCAGAAAATCGAACAAGTGGAAGCTGACAGCAAAACAAAGTAAAGGAGTTCAGTGGTACACAAATGTAGTAGTAAATAGTGAACTGAAATTATTCATGTAGGAGTAGAAATTACATTATATAAAATTCTAGTAACTCCTGTGGGTTCCACATTGGAAGAAAATTTTACTTTATTTCTAAAAAGTAAATACATAGGTGGAATAATTGTATCTGTCATACAGAATGACATCTAAGTGAGCCTTGTCAAACACATTGCCTTTCTATTATGCCATTGTTCATCGATCTCCCTGTAACATCATTACAAATAAATATTATTCTGCCTTTTCTTCTTCCTAGTTGAGAGTTTTGTTATTTGCAACGGGGCATTAAAGTAATAAGATGCTATTATATGTGATCATTCTCAAAGAAATGTGATCATAGTCGAAGAACAATCATGCTCACTGTCTTTGCAATACAAAATGGAAATTCGCAACCATCATTGCTGGAGAGACATATCAGACCTGCAGTAATTAGAATAGTATATTTGCAGAGTGTACATGGTAACTTGAAAATGTATTGTTTCATGACAGAAATAACATTCAGTTACTGATCATACAGTTGAGGGCTGCTATTGTACAAACCTTCTGACATCACAGCACTTCACACCTGAAAATGAGCAGACATTTCTAAGAACTTGCACAATAAGTGCCTTGTATACAAGAAGCCCCACAGAACCCATTATTAAGGGTCTTGGTTGCCAACAGTTGAAATGTTAATGCCTGTACCTGTACCATTGTCTGAACGAATACTAGGTGCAATTCTGAAAGACTTGCTGTTAGTGTAAGTGACTTACTCCTGTCTAAGCTTGCTTTATAGACAGGTCTTACACTTATAGCAAGTCTTTTGGAATCAAGGCAGTTATGTCTGATACAATACTTTGCAGTGCTGTAACATGGTTTTAAAGGATTTAGTGCAAAACATGTATTAAACTGTGAGAGTGGTCTATTTCAGAAACCATATAACATGCATTCATGAATAATCCATATTGCATCCGGCATACTGTGGCTTGAATAAAAGCAGCAAGAAACAGAGGGTCACGTTGCTGATAGTACAGTACTAAAACCAGAGAGAGACTTATTCCCAACACACCATGCATGTCAACATAGTATACGCTTTCCAAAACTGGGTGCACAGTTTCGTCTTTATTGAAGTGTGGCTTTATAAAAGTGAAGATAAAGTCAGAGGAATATTGTGCTATAATAAGACTGCCCCTGAGCCACAGTGTGTTTATATGGGTATGTGATAGAGATTACAAAAGTTAAGAAGCATATTGTTTAACTCCATACTGTTGAAAAGATACACACAACTTCCATCAACAAAGTGAGAATGGAACAAATATACTCAGAGACATTAAAGACCAAGATGAAAAGTTATCAGTTTATACTAAAAGAATAAAATCTTTTACACAAAAACATATTAGGTAACAGAGGTTTTCCTCATTTATATTATTTGCAGCAGTATGACTTTTCTGTATATATGATGTCATAGTCCATAGGTTCATAGGTGTGTACTAGGCTAATGGCCCTGGAGCCTTTACAAGCCTAGACCATAGGATTACCCTGGCATTGTGCCACCCAACCTTAGTTCCTAGTGCCTCTGTCGAGTAGAGCCATTGGAGTGATCCCCAGGGTGAATTTTCTATTTCCCATCCACTCATCAAGAATTCTCTTGAAGAGGGCCAGTGAAGTGCTCTGCTTGACATGTATTGGAAGTCTGTTTCATAGCATGGGCAATCTCTGGGTTATGAACCTGTCCCTCCAGCATGTTCTGTTGATTGTGGTATTGAGGTTGAGGTCTCTGGAGCATGTGGTATGGAGGAATTAGGATTTCTTTAGATGTAGCATTTCAACAGAGCTGGGTCAGACATGGCTTTGTAAGTCAAGCAGAGATCACCTCTAAGTAGGCGATATGAGACAGAGAATAGTTGGAGTTTTTTAAGTCTGTCCATATAGGACAAGTGTTTAAGGCCTAGGATCCTCTTTGTGAGGTACTTTTGTGGCCTCTCCAGTTGTTACAGGTGCCTAGTGAGGTACATGCCAAATGGGGCATTGTACTTGATGATTGGCCTAATGAGGGAAGAGTAGAGGGAGACAATGACCTCTTTCTTCCTGGATGCAAAACCCTTAGTAATGAGATGTGCCACACAGAAGGACTTTCTGACCACGGTGGCAATGTGGTGGTGAAAAGAGAGGTTGGTGTCAACCTGTGTTCCCAGATCTCTTATAGCACCTTCTTTGTTCACTGGACTACCATCCATGTGGTAATTCAAGGGAACTGGGTTTTTCATAAAGGGGATAACGACGCATTTTTTGGCATTGAGCCTAAGGCCATGGTTCTGACACCAGTCGGTCTCATTGAGGCCTTTCTGTAGGATGTCAACATCACTTGGGAAGTCAATAATAGCTCCCAACTTGCAATCATCTGTGAACTTTGTCAGCCAGAGTCCCTTCATGTTGGCCTGGACTTCAGAGAAGTAGATACCAAACAGGAGAGGACCAAGGACCGAACCCTGTGGAACTCCACCCATGACTGGTCGGCAGTCTGACTTGAGTCAGCTACTTTCACACTGTGGGTTCCATCTGTGAGCCAGTTTGCAACCCACCTAGTGATATAGGAGTTGATGCCTAGCTTAGTAAGTTTTTCTATGATTCCTGAGTGGGGAATGGTAGCAAAGGCCTTGGCCAGATCAAAGTATACTGTATGAACCACCTTACCTTCATCCACAGCTCTGGTGACTGACTCAAAGAAGTTGATCAAGTTGGGCAGTCATGATGTATTCTTTACAAAACCAAACTGTGTAGGATCCAGACTTTGGAGATTCCCTATATCCTTGTTTATTAGGTCCATGATGATGTGTTCCATAGCTTTGCATATCAACCTCATCAGGCTAATAGGTTCATAGGTTCATAGGTTCATACTAGGCTATCTGCCCTAGGGCATTTATAAGCCTAGCCAGAGTATGTTTGGCTTTCGCCACCCATTTTAAATTAAAGGGGCGATAGTTCCCAGGGTCTGTAGTTGCTCATCCTTTGTGGAGAGGGATGACTGTAGCAGTGCACCATTTGGTAGGGACAAAGCCTGAGGTGAAGCTGTGATTGAACAGGACACACTGGTAAGGTGCCAGTTCACTCTGTAGTTCATGTAGAACACAGCCAGGGATATTGTCAGGTCCCATAGAAGCTCTGTTCTTGGCCTTGGACAGTGCTGTTTAACCTGTGCATTAGTAATACTGGGTGCCTGGCAATATACTGGTATGGTGATTGGTCCTTTGGGGGGGGGGGGTAAGGTTAGTAATGAATCTGTCCGCCAGTATATTTGCAATATCTGTTGGCTCGGTATAGGAGGTACCATTGTGCAGTAGCTCAGAGCAAATCTGGGTATTGTCATGGAGATTCTTTACATAATTATAGAAGGCCTTGTGGTTGTCTTTACTATCTGCTGCAATTCTGTTTTCATAGCTAGCTTTAGAGGATTTGATGAGGGATCTCAACCTTTTGTTGAAGCTGATAAGGGAGTTTTTCCAGACTTGGGACTTCACCTTATTCCACATCAGTTTCCTCCTTCTGTTCTAGAGTTTGTTTATGGGGGGGACCACCAGATTGGCTTCCTTTTTTTTGAGGAGAGCGTCTTAGTTCTGTTGGGTATGGCGAGATCCATGCATTTGTGTACATGTTCGTACAGTGCATTGGTGTATGATTTGGTGGTTATGCAACTATTCTCCATTTGCATGGGTGCCGTGAACTTAGCCATCTCTGTTTTTAGGAGCCCAAAGTTAGCTTTGGAGAAGTTTTTCATGGTGGTTACCTTTGTTGGGAGGGTTGTGGATTTCCAAGGTGATTAGCTTGTGATCGGATCTAACCAGGGAAGAGTTGACTACTGGTGTAGAGTTTTATTTAAATACATTATTTAAAGTTCTCACATTTTTAATGTATGACCAAAGTTTTTTTATGCAAATACTGTACAGTAATTACTGTTCAGTAAACGTAGTGTGGGCATAGATATTCTTTGCACTAAAATCATGTGTTTTACTAAATAGACTGGTGTTGAAATCAGGGATGCAATTCTAAGCAGAGTAAAACTCTTTAGCAGTACAAGCTGTTATTGAATTCTCACCTGCAGGTATGAGATATGATTCCTTCTGACTTCACCTGCAACATAAGTACCTTTAAGCCAGTAACTCGATCATATCTCTTCAAAGGATTTTTGGCATCTAATGGAACTACTACATGAATAAACCATGTGCTACACAGAGAAACAGAAATATTCTTGTTAGACAAAGACAAGAGGTTCATTTCTGGTGAACATGTTCAGCCATTCAGTATGGTGCCTGTTACACTGCTAAATGCAGAAATAATGGAACATGCATCTTTTAATGATGCAATACAGAAAGTTAGAAGGTTAAAGCTATGAGATTTATCCTGTAATCTGGAGTCTGAGTGGGACAGTTTTCACTTGCTCACTGTTTGATTCTGTAAAATTAACTTTAGTGTTTTTTCAATACCTCTTTAAAAAGGCAGGTGTCTCATGGGGTTTCCCAGTTACCAAATAAATAAAAGAAAAAAATGGCATCTCTCTGTGACAATGCAGAAGCAACTGTAGCTGTGCTTTTTCTTTTAATTACTGCAGATATGATGTTAAGTCTTAGTTACCTTTTCTAGTGTCCTTGTGGTTTGCACTTCAACTATAAATACACACACACACACACACACACACACACACACTCACACACACACACACACACACACACACACACACACACACACACACACACACACACACACACACACACACACACAGTTGTTGGCTGAGATTTTGTCGGTGATACTAGTTTGCTTCTTTTGGTGTGTTGTACTATCATCTGATCTTCATTAGGTCACTGTTGTAGTAGCCATAACTACATGGAATGTATCCTGCCAGGGATCAGATGCCCAGCCAGTGTACAAATCTTTAGTTTCCTTTCTTTCACACTCCACATCTTCTCTTAGTACAAAAGTATGTGCTTGTGTAAGAGGGATGTACTGCTGTGCCAAAAATCAAATCTTTCTTGCCCAAAGTGGAGGTTGAAACCTGAAGCTGTACAACAGATTATTCAAAACCAGTAAAGATTGTCATATCATGCCAGGAGGGAAAAGGAGACATAAGAGAACCCCACCCCAACCTAGGAAGAGTAGGAAATAAAGAAAAGGGGAAAGGAGGGAGAGAGAATGTTAACACAGCAACAGCGATACATTCAAACATCTACTGTTATGTTAAGCTAACTTAAACAACTGTACTATGCAGTGTAAGCGCTATGTTCTTCATTAGATCAGTGCTGCAGTAAGCATATATGGGGCAACTGCCATAGCCTAGGAAGAATGGGTGGATGGAAGTGGTCCAGAGTCTGGGTCTTTGTAGTATGGCTTTTGCAAATCCTGCTGTAGCTCTGGAGAGTGAATCAATTTTGTTGTACATTGTAAAGGTGTGCACAGAAGATGAAGTAACCACCCCTAACACAGACGTAGAGTCCACCCCTTTCCAAAAGGCTTCAGAAGTAACCACAGTTCTAGTAAAGGGAGTTTTGCTTTTTGAGAGTAGCCTATACCATGATGAAAGTAACAAAATTGGTTTGTCTGAGAAAGACATCTAGAAATGGCTTATTTTGATGTGGGCTGTCCTTTTTTTCCCTTCAAAAGAAACCAAAACTTGTTTCAATTTCTTAAAATCTTTGGTGCTGCCCAGGTAAAATCTCAACTGTCTATGGATATCCAATGTATGTAGGACTTGTTAAGGGAACTTTAAATTTATATTATGTTTAGCCAATTTTATTTTGGCAATTTTCCAACATCTTATGTACCACCTACAAGAAAAGCTTTTTCCTTACAGTCAGGTAGTGCCTTCCTTAAGATATGTAATTACAGATAACACTGTTCCAGAAGCTGGCATGCATATTCAAATAAGCCAGAGACAAAAACAGCCCAATACTTTAAAAAGGTAGGCATATGTATGGATTTACATGTTCCAGCAATTATAGCACTGTTGATGGAAGTTGTTTCTTGTGGATGTTTTTTCTTAAAGCCATAATGATAAAGTTAGATGTTAGCAAGATGAATGTACACAATCTGCTAGAGGGCACAGCCCCAAGGGTGACAGGCAGTACCTAAAACGATGATCAGGATGCAGAGAGAGAACTAAAGATGGTGTTGAAGGTCTATATCTACTATGATGGGAAGAGTGCAGGTGAAAAACACTATTGTTACTGCACCAATACTGAGAATACACACAGGCAACAGAGGTCAGCTAGTCACAATGGCTCTGGCAGCATTAGAACAGCTCTGCAAGAGCAGTCTCCATGACCATCTCCAAGTGCAGCAGAACTGGAGGTTTAAATGTATGTGCTGGATAAAAATAAAAGGCATCTGTCTACAGTGACACTCTGGCAATAGCAACCATGCAGAGTTCTGAAAGCAGTGGTGTTGAAATAACACACAGCATATCCCCCCAAAGTCAAGTCTACAACAGGTAGTACTAAATGTGCAGCAGGCATAGATACACTATACGCAGAAAGTGTTCCTCATCTTTGCAACTGTCAGCACAGAATATGTGCTTTTGAGAAAAGTGAGCTTTAACTTGTGCTGTGTAAAGCAGGATGACAGATAATGCAGAGTGGATTCTCCTGTCTACTGCTGCAGCCTTGGGACATCCACCTGCTGCGTGATGGGAAACACAGTCCTACAAGTAGAAGGATCCATCAGCCATCTATGGGGTCTTGGTGAACTCAACTCAAGATTACGCAGTGGGATCTAGGATGTTTCAGGGACCCTATAGTCCACACTTTAAAACAAATGGAGATAGAGCCATGGAACTAGGTATAGATCTGCTGCATACATGTACCATCTCCCAGATTCAAAATTAAGCTTTTGCTATTGCTATTTCCAAAGCATTTTCCACATAGGTTCATAGGTAGGTACTCGGCTATTGGCCCTAGGGCCTATATAAGCCTAGCCAAATGGTACCCTGACTTTTGCCACCCAAGAAATTTAATTTCCTGTGCCCCTGTCAAGCAGAGCCACAGAAGTGATACCCGGGGTGAATTAACTATCTCCCATCCAATCATCAAGATTTTTCTTGAAGAGTGCTAATGAGGAGCTTTGTTTGATATAGATAGGTAGTTTGTTCCAGAGTATGGGAAGTCTCTGAGACAGGAATATATCCCTCCAGCATGTTCTGTTTATTGTGGTGACAAGGTTTAGGTCCCTAGAGCGTGTAGCTCTGAGGGATTGGGATTTCTTTATGTGGAGCATGTCCAACAGCTCTAGGTTTGACATAGCTTTGTATGTTGGGCAAAGATCGCCTCTGAGTAGGCGATATGCAACAGAGTAAAGCTGGAGTTTTTTGAGACGGTCTGCATAGGGCATCTGTTTGAGGCTGATAATCCTCTTTGTGAGGTATTTCTGTGGCCTTTCCAGTTGTTGTAGATGTCTTGTGAGGTACATACCAAAAGGGGTGTTGTACTCTATAATGGGTCTAATGAGTGATGAGTAGAGGGGAACAATGACCTCTTTTTTCCTGGATGAGAAACCTTTTGTGATGAGGTGTGCCATGTAGAAGGATTTCCTGACTACTGTGGCGATGTGATTATCAAAGGAGGGACTACTCTCCACCTGTGTCCCAAGGTCTCTTATCACACTTTCAGTGTTAAGTAGACTACCGCCTATGTGGTAGTTCATGGGTACAGAGTTTTTACCAAAAGGGATGACAATGACATTTTTGGCACTGAGCTTGAGGCCATGGCTTTGACACCATGCATCTGTCTCAGTGAGGCCCTTTTGTAGGATGTCCACATCGTTAGGAGATTTGATTATGGCTCCTAGTTTGCAGTCATCTGCGAATTTTGTTACCCAAAGACCTTCTGTGTTAGCCTGTACTTCAGAGAAGTAGATACCAAACAGGAGAGGACCTTGGACTGAACCTTGTGGTACTCCACTTGTCACTGGTCTGAAGTTGGATTTAGAGTCTGCTACTTTCACAGTGTGGGTTCCTTCAGTAAGCCAGTTGGCAACCCATCTTGTGACATTCCCAGCTCTATGGCTGTGTGTTTTTTTGAGCCAGATTCTGTGATGTAGAATGCAACAGATGGGTTAAGGATCAAGGATAAAATGTTTGCCAAATTATTGCTCTAGGTGATAGTCCTGGTAACCATATCCTTTCAGCGACAACATAAAATATGCGATGCCTTCCAGGACCTTCACACATCATAAGAAAACCATTCCCAGTGAATTATTCCAGTATGGCTTTATTTATTTATTTATTTTATTTTATATTTATTGACCAGGACAGTCCGACTGGATACATGTCCATTTTCAGTGGAGGCCTGGGAGAAAAGCTTCAAAAAAAAAAAAAGACAATACATAGAGAAAACATATAGTAAATACATATTACATAAGTTACAGACACAGATCAAGCAAGCAGTTTACACACTTTATCAAACTTAAAAATTAGTTTAGTTAGAGCAAACAAAACAATTGAGATAAAGCAAATACATTTTAGAGAAAGTCACTAATCAGGATTAAAGCAAAGGCATAATACCTTTGTGATGAGAAAGAGAAAAAAAGTATGCAGTGCACAAGAAGGGGTGAGCAACATATGTCCACTGCAAAAGCCAGCATTATGACCAAGAAGTATTAGACCTTCCATGCACAAAAAAAATCATCATCACAGAATTGTGCATCATAGTAGTGTGGTAATCACTGGGATTGATGCATGTGACAACCAAGAAGAAAAAGCATAGACAGAGTGCTGGTGACCCATGGTATTCCCCTGTCTTTCAGCATAAGAAATGTAGCCATGACATCACCTCATTCATTTAGTACATGCAAAAGAAAATTATAGCTGTAACTTGTACTTGAGGAGTATAGATCACCATGTATGGATAAGATTATTGTTGGACTTCTGTGTGGTCAAAACAGAGGACTGGTTGCTGTCATTGGTGTTAACATAGAGCATAGCTGCATAGATTTTTAAATGCACTCTCTCTCTTCTGGCTTCTTGTGTACTGATGATTATTTAGCTTCATAGGTTCATAAGTTAGTACTAGGCTATCGGCCCTAGGGCCTATACAAGCCTAGCCATAACAATTCCCTGGCTATTTCTTCCCACACTATTTACTTCCCTAGATCCCTGTCTAGCAGGGCGACTGACGTGATCCCCGGGATGAATTTCCTTTCTTCCATCCAATTGTCTAGGTTCCTTTTGAAGAGGGCTAAAGAGGCGCTCTGCTTGACATGTATGGGCAGTCTATTCCAAAGTCTGGGGAGTCTCTGGGTCAGGAACTTATCCCTTCAGCATGTTTTGTTTATTGTGGTGAGAAGGTTTAGATCCCTGGAGCATGTGGCTCTGAGGGATTGGGATTTCATTAAGTGTAGCATGTCCAACAGCTCTGGGTTTGACATGACCTTGTATGTTAAGCAGAGATTGCCTCTGAGTAGACGATATGCGACAGAGTATAGCTGGAGTATTTTAAGGTGGTTAGCATAGGGCATCTGCTTTAGGCATTTGATTCTTTTAGTGAGGTATTTCTGCAGCCTTTCTAGTTGTTGCAGATGTCTTGAGAGGTACATACCAAATGGGGCGGTGTATTCTATAATGGGTCTAATGAGGGATGAGTACAGTGGGACAATGACCTCCTTTTTTCTGGATGAAAAGGCCTTAGTGATGAGGTGTGCCACATAGAAGGATTTCCTGACTGTTGTGGTGATGTGGTTATCGAAGGTGAGACCACTGTCCACCTGTGTCCCTAAGTCTCTTATCACACTTTCGGTGTTTAGTGTACTGCTGCCTATGTGGTAATTCATGGGTACAAGTTTTTTTCCCAAAGGGGATAACTATACATTTCTTGACATTGAGCTTGAGCCCATGGCTCTGGCACCAAGCATCTGTTTCTTTAAGGCCCTTTTGTAGAGTATCCACATCATTTTGGGATTCAATAATGGCTCTCAGTGTGCAGTCATCTACAAACTTTGTTAGCCAGAGTTCCTTAGTGTTGGCCTGTACTTCAGAGAAGTAGATGCCAAACAAGAGCGGTCCCAGGACTGAACCCTGAGGTACTCCACTTGTCACTTGTCTGGAGCTGGATTTGGAGTCAGCTACTTTTACAGTGTGGGTTCTGTCAGTAAGCCAGTTGGCAACCCATCGAGTGATGTAGGGATTAATGCCCAACTTAGTGAGTCTATCTATGATTCCAGAGTGGGGGATGGTGTCAAAGGCCTTGGCAAGGTCCAGATAAGCTGTGTGGACCGCCTTACCCTCATCCACGGCTCTGGAGACTGATTCGAAGAAGTCAATCACATTCAGGAGACAAGATCGGCCCTTCATGAACCCAAACTGGGTGGGGTCCAATGTTTGAAGGTTGCCAATGTCTTTGTTTATAAGTTCCATGATAATACGTTCCATGGCCTTGCAGATCAGACTTGTCAGACTGATGGGGCAGTAGTTCCCGGGATCCAAGGTGGATCCCCCCTTGTGGAGTGGGATAACTGTAGCTGTGCGCCACTCAGTGAGCACAAAGCCTGAGGTGAGGCTATGATTAAACATGACACTTAGGTGAGGTGCCAGATTATTTTGCAGTTCATGTAGTACACAGCCTGGGATGTCATCTGGTCCCATGGATGCTGTATTCTTAGCTTTGGAGAGTGCATTGTTTACCTGTGTGGCTGTTATTACTGGAATTTGGCAATCTTATGGTATTGAGATGGGTCGTTTAGGGGGTGAGAGGGGGTTGAAGTTTGCACTGAATTGATCTGCCAGGATATTGGCAATATCCATGGGATCAGTATATTTAATGCCATTCTGTTGTAACTCAGAGCAGATCACTTCAAATTGATGCTCAAGTGCTGTTGGAAATGTATTTCTTATTAGTGTGCATCCTCACATAAAGACCTTTCCCTTAACCTTTGATTATATAGCTTTAAAGCTATGCCTATTATTTTATGACTACAGTACTTGGTTCCTTCTAACTTGCACATTCATTGTGCAGTAGCTGACACAAATTCCCTTGTACATCCATGCATGGTCCACTCACCATCCATTCATGATGTTCTCTCCTAGACTGTTGTTCTTTAAACAAATTCAGCTTTCTCAGGCATATAGAACCTCCTCCTCCTGACTCTCTTACTTGATCATTTATGTTCATCTGATTCAGACTTTCTTAGACTAACTGTACACTATAGGTACATATCTTTCTCTGAGAAGGTCTTCCTTTACAAAGGGCAGAAGCATTGTACAAACAACATGCACTCAGTGCATATACACTGTGTGGTATAAAACACAGCTAACTCCAAGAATGAAAGCCTATTAACTGGTAGTTAAAACCAAGGCTAAAATGTTGGAATAACACATGTAAATAAAGGAGAGAGTTGTGAAGTCAGAAAATGGAAGCCAAAGGCTCCTACATGCTTTGTCCTTCTCTGCACTGTCTGCTACTATTATGAGAGCATTTGAGATACTCTGCCACAAAGCCAGATCATGCTTAAATGGGAGCCGTGGCGGGTAATGTGTCATCACCCCCCCCCCCCCCAGCCATTTTAATTTTCCCATTACTTGGCTATTTCTCACGAGTTACCATAAACACTATTCAAACCTTTCAGTGTGGATATTGTTTTGTTCTTTACTTCTACAATAACTACAGATATTTGAATTTAATTTAAATCTTTAAATTTTTATTTCAAATTTTATAGCACAAACAATGATACCTATTTGCCGAATAAAACACTACATTCTCATAAAAACAAACTTAGCATGAGCAACAGTAAATATCTCTGCCCTTGAAACTCACATTCATTGAAACTGCATTGAAACCCACATTCGGAGGAAATGCATTTGGCTAATGACAGATTAAATTTATCTTTGGGCTGTTTTCAGACCATTAGTACACTGCACACATTTTAGGACCATGCATAAATGCATGCATTCTTTAATTCTCTTTCCTGATTGCATTAAATTATTTTGCTTGTTCAATACAGCACCTCTTGTTAGTGTGTTGTAAATCTGTAGTTTTTAACATTTTTCCAGTAAGCAGTAAAACAAAACTATGAACTAATACTGTCAAAACTACCAATTTCAGAACATTTCAACCATAAATGAAAGCTCAAACTGCAGTCGTTATAATCTGCAAATATCAGTCAATATGCACAATCTCTGCAGAAGTAAAAGTCATCTAAATAATTTCACATTAAGTAGAACTGTAACTAATGAAGTGGTTTCTGCAGGTGAATAACTTTGCATTTCAGTGCGTCATCTTCAAGTTCAATGTCTGCTGCCCTTGAAGAACAAAATGCCTGTTACATTAAAAAAAAATGGAGTGCGACAGCAATCGTTCTACCTGCTGTGGGAAAAAAAGCCACAGCCTTCTGCACCAAAAGGAAGTATACTACCTGTTACACCATGTACACTGAACGACACAACTATGAAACTCTGTGACTGACACTGACCGACTGTAATCCTCAGTGATTTACAAAAACAAAAAAGAAATAAAGAAGATCTGGCAGTTGGTGTGGAGGTTTAAGGCATTTGCTTGCCAATAATTAAGATCAAGGTCTGACCCTGAGTAAAGCCACTTAACTATACAGTGCCCCTAACTGGGGCATTTCACACACACACACACACACACACACACACACACACACACACACACACACACACACACACACACACACACACACACACACTTGTTCTAAGGGGTTGAGAGGTATGCATCGACTCACACTCCAGTCAGGCTTGGCAGATGCTCTGTATCTGTGTAGTCATGGCTCCATTTGCTCCATATTTGTTACTGTGCAGATTTAATACTTCAGTCTCCTGGGGTTTTCTAAAACAGCTTTACCATTGTCCCCCTAAGGCTGAGGTTTCTGAAGTTTGCTGTGCTGCGTTAAGTCTCTGACAAGCTCCTAATGCTGGTGATGGAAATTATGTTTTACTTTTTTATTTACAGGAGATTTTATTTGGGGAAGGCAGCCACCCCCCCCAAGAAAATATGGGCCCTAGGCAACTGCCTATGTTGCCTAGTGCTAGATCCAGCTCTGCTTTACCATATGTAGCTCCAATAAAAGCATGTCCTTGTTTATTAAACTTATGCTCCCATCCTTTTTATTTTGAAATTATCATTGAATTTTCATTTATCATTATTTTCAGAATTATTCACATATATTTAGTCACTTCTGCATATTTTATATGAGGCACATCTGCTGAACAGAGAAAATAGTTGCAAGAGAGAGCTTGTATGCTGCCGAAATGACATGAGAAACATCGTAGCATAGTGTTACTAACACCTTTGTCACAATTATAGTAAATCATACTGTAAAAGGCTTTGCATATTATGCAGCACAGAAGAGGTATCACTCAGAATTGGGTTTATATTACAATGTCGAACTCACAGGAGTCCGAACGTTGTAATATTGAACCCAAATGTTTGAAATACGAAAATAGCGAAGCCATGGCACACTGATTTTTTTCCCAGGGGAAAAAAATCAGTGGGCCGTTTTCGCAGCTTTGCTATTTCCTCCACTGTGGTGTGATCTCGGAGTTGGTATATTTAAGTAGGGGGGTGTCGGGGTGAAGCACCCCACATTAGTTTAAGTTTAAAGTGTATGTGGTTTTTTTTGTACCAGAACAGTGATTTTTTTTCCCCTGGGGAAAAAATTGCTGTTCTGTGTTTTTGTAATTCTTGGGTTTCGAACTTCATGGTTCGATATTACATCGTTCGGACTCCTGTAAGTTTGACGATGTGATATAGACCCCTGAGAATTAAATCATCCAGGTGCTGGAGGCTACAGCAAATTATATTTTTTCTATAAAAAAACTCTTTTTAGTGTAAGTTTCCACTTTACAGACATGCCTGTGCTCAATTTTATGGATACAGCACAATTAACTAATTCGTCCTTAAGGAAGCAGTGATCTAGTTCATTAAACTGAATAGGGTTAGAATGACAAAGTAAGCCTGCCCATATGCAAACATAAGATAATTGTTCCCATTCATACCCTAAACAATACAGTTAATGCTGAGGTTGCAAAACCTTGAGATAAGTGATCAAAGTTGCTGATGGGAGCCCATTTCAACAAACATGCATCTTGGATTATTGCTAACTGAAAGGCAAGCTGAGAACATAGGCTCATAGGAGGTCACTAGGTGAATGGCCCTATAGCCTTTCAAGTAAATAGCTGTATACACTGTGTATGCATCAGGCTTTTTAATGGCCTGACTAAACTTACAGTATTTTACATGTATTCGATGTAAGTGAGATTTATATGCAGTGCATAGGGTTAGCACATGAAGAAGTATACAGATAAAGAAAACCGAAATGTGGTTCAAACCAAAACAGCTCAACAGAGTTGGATATGATGCATGTTGCAGTATGCATTTTATAACTCTGATGCACATCTGATGAAGTTATGTAAATGAACAGGAACACATGCATTGCAAACGTGATTCAGATTCCTCTTTATGAGAGGCAGTTCTCTCTCTGTGCCTGCAATCAATACCTTCCCTTCTCATTATGATGTCTTTTCATTTCTTGACCACAGTGACTACTGCAGCTGATATAAATTTTTGGGGTGGGTTGAGTCTCCATTCCCATGGGGACTGTTGTCTGTCAGCACCTATACCACTCATGACAATTGATGGTGGTAGGTGAGAACCAAGTAAGAGTGTTGCTATCCAGGCAGCCACAGGGCAGCTCAAGTTTCTTTAATCTAACTCCCTGAAGTTTGAAGAACCAACAAGTGCACCATCTAGGAAGAGCACACATCACCTACCCAATGATATTTGTATACTCTCACACATGTACTAAAACCCACTAACAGTGCACAAGCACAATTTGATGTTCCAAGGACCCTGTCATGGTCTGCTTTGCTGCTGCATTCTTGCCCTGCTCTGCTGGCCCCATGGCATACAGTGATGGAGCCCTGACTACAATAAAATCTAACCAAGCAAGAAGGAATGTTAGGAAGCTCACTGTGAGGCGAGTTTCCCACTAATGTATCATGGGTGGAGACTGGAAACCTAATAAGAACCATCCTTTCAAAGAGTAGGGTACTTCATTCATTCAAGTAAGTTACAGCTCCACCCTGAAAAAGTTACTTGGTATTCAAGATGGTTGATTAGGACATATACCAAGGATCCCCTAAAGGCTTCCAGCATGACAGCTGCATTGTGTTTGGTTCTTGTCCAGTAAATGATGAATGAGCAGGGTCACAGTGAACAGGCAGACTGTGGGACAACATGGACAACCCACCCCCACCCCAAAAAAGTATTCCCTTTCCTCCACTTGAGGTCAGTAAAGAAGTGGAAGTAGGAAGTAGACTGTTTCCCTCCCTTGAAATGGGTGAGCCCATACCAAATGGCCATCCTCTTGTCCCTCATTAAGTCCTCCGATATCTAGATTATTGTTTCATTCCCACAATATCTGGCTGAGAATCTAGTATTTCTACCTTTACTCCATGAACCAAGCTTAACCCTAAACACATTATTTAAATAAATTTAAATATCTCTTTTTAGATTGGTGGGTAGTTTCAGGGATCATAACACTGACATGTAAAAAAGAATGTAATACTATTTCATTCACCTACTTTTTTGGATTTTATTGCTAATTGAAATGTTTTTGTAGTATGTTATCTCCTCTATTGGGAATAACAAAAGTTTTTTTTTCTAATATTCATTATCTGATAGAAAATACAAATATAGACAGTCTCTTGAGTGTTTGAAATCATAATTACAGCAAGTCTTATACAGTATTCAAATAATTAATCAATAAATGTATTTAGGAACTACAGTAGCATAGCTACAAATCTTTAATTCATAAACAGAATTACATGGATTGGCATACAATGTACAATACAATGTTCATATTACTGAGCAAACATGGGTTATTCTGCAGTTTTATTTTGGGCTTAATTACTGCCCACATTCTAGATAATATCAAATCCAAAGTTCAGTGCTTACAGTTTACTGTCTTCCAATGTAGTGGTTTTGGTCTTCATACCTAACTAGGATAGTCAACACTTTCATAAATGTAGTACATATTTCAAAAGCAAAACTCAATAACATAAGACAAATTATGAATCAAGTCAGTCAAGTACCTTTCAAGAATAGTATAAATGTCATTTGTATTTTCATTAAAAAAAATAGCCATTGTCTCCCCCCCTCTTAGACCACTCCTTTTGAAAAGATATTAATTTAATCATTGCTTGATATAGCAGCTTCCTTGAATGCATATTTAAGAAAGTTACAGACTTGGGATCGTACATATCCCCCTAACATGCAGGACCAAAGGTTCCTAGAATTTATAACTGCAAACAACCTGGAACATTTAGCTGTACACCTGCTAGAGGTGGAAACATCCTTGACCCGGTCATCACAAACATGGTGGAACATTGTACCATCCTTAGTGTAATGTCCTGTCTGATCAGGTCAGACCATAAAGCTGTCTCCTTTGAAGTGAAGATAAAACTAGGAAGAGCTACACCCTGGAACTTTAGTATTGATTTTAGGGCAAACTTCATATTACTTAGTGCCACCCTTGCAAAAGGTCAAACTGCCCAACCCTGAAAACACCTCTGCCTTATGTCACAGAACCCTGTATAATCATATTAATGGCTGCATACAGGCAGCTGTACCTACCCAGATTAAGCAGAAGATCAACTCCAAAAAAAAGCTGCCCTGGTAGAATCCCATCACCAATGTGTTGTTTAACAAAAGGAAGAAATTCATGCAAAAATTAGGAGGGGCAATGCCCAGCAAGGTAAAAGAAAAATCTTCATCAACCTAAACAAGCAAATCAGGGTTTAATCAAGTCAACCAAAGCTGGATTTGAGGTAAAACTATCCTCCCAGACTAAGGACAATCACAAAGCTTTCTTAAGCTGTGTCCATAACCTCAAAGGCAATACACAGCAATGTAACAAATTAATTGTAAATGATACCTCCTATATAGAACCAGAAGATATTGCAAACCTCCTGGCTGACAAATTTAGCTCCAGTTTTACCACACCCCTCTCCCCACCATATGCCTCTCAGGAAATACCTATATCCAGAAGTCACCTGACTATTACTAAACAGGAGGTACTCAAGGCACTCTCCAAGGCCAAGAGTACAGCACTGATGGATCCTAATATCCTGGGATTCTTCTTTAATAGCATAAAATATGAACTAAAGCCTTTCTGCCAAATGAGTAGAGGACTGCAGTGGTTATCCTGCTACACAAGGCTAGACCATCTACAAACCTAATGAATTATTCACATATAAGCCTGACTAGTCTGATATGCAAAGCTATGGAAAGAATAATCATGGATATGCTAAATGACAATGTAGGTAACCTACAAACATTGGACCCAAATCAACTTATGTTTTTCAAGGGTAGGTCTTGCCTTCTCATCATGATAGACTTCTTTGAGAAGGTCACCAAAGCAATAGATGAGGGCAGAATGGTAAATACCACCTAACTCAACGTTGCCAAGGTATATGACACAACACCACAATCAGACATTCTAGAAAAGCTCACTAAACTATGTATAAACTCCCACATCACCAACTGGATAGCCAGCTAGCTTAAAGACAAGATCCAAGAAGTTAAGCATAGGGAAGTCTACCTCCAGAAAAAAGCTGGTTACTAGTGGGGTGCCTCAGTGTTCCAAGCTGGGGCCCCTTCTGTTTGGCATCTACTTCTCTGAGGTCAAGGCTAATGTCAAGAGCATCTGTCTGATTGCAAATTGAGTGCAGTCATTGATCCCCAAGACACAAATATCTTCTAAGAGGATCTGACACAAACTAATAACTGGTGTCAGAGTCATGGTCTCAAACTCAGTGCCAAAAAGAGCATCATAGTTTCTTGCAGAAAAACAGCCACTCCAGCAAACTACTACACTGGGCGTATACCCCTAAGATTAGACTCTGTAGACAGGGATTTGGAAACACATATACATAGTGATCTGGCATTTGACCATCATGTTACTTTAGTGAGGAAGTCGATGCATTTGACCATCATGTTACTTTAGTGAGGAAGTTGATCTATGTCACATGACCTATAAGCAGGGTCATGGCATCTAGATCCAAACATGTCATTGTTCCATTGTACTGTGCTGTTATAAGACCAAGCATTGAGTTCAATACCCTCTTCAGTAGATATCTGGCAAGGCATATGCAACAACTGGACCATCCACAGAGACTGATCACAAAAAAAGTACATTGTGTGGAAAACTGTCCCTATGCTGTCTGCCTCAAAGCCTCACCCATATATTTGGTCTCCTACAGACCGCTGAGAGATGACCTATACATGGCCTACAAAGCATCGTCTGCTCCAGCCCTATTGCACATCGGTAAAACAAATAGCATCAGCTAGATCCAGGGATATAAACCTTGCCTGCAACAAAAATAGTATATGTTCGAATACCATGTATGTGTCTCAGATGCTCCCCCTTCTCTGAAACAGGGTACCCATCCATGTGAAGTACAGTTCATCTCTGCACTTGTTCAATCAAAACGTGGATCAGTGGTGAGAACCATAAATATACTTCTGGTTTAACACCTACTTCTGTATTAGAAATTGGAAGTATGTAAATGCTCAGCCACCCATGCCCAAGTATATATACACCCACAAAACCCTTGGGAACCAATACAAATCAAATTTTATTGTGGTTAGACTTAAAAAGGCCCCTTGAGTCGACAACCTAGTATTCTTCGCTACTATGATACTCTTAATGAAGCTACACTGACTGCGCCTGTTATTCTAGTTAAAACTATTGCTAATGTGTTTGCAAGATGGTCATAAAAATGTATAGTGGTAGTTCAATATGGAATGGTCTATATTATCCAGCTTAGCTAGATCTTTGTCTTCCTTTGGGAGTATTACCGACATCACCCTGCACCAGGATGGAGTCACCTCCCATCCCCTCACTGCATAACACTGAGAATTAACCAGATGTTAAGTATCTCTTGCTCTCCCTTTTATTCCTTTTCCAAACTTCACTTAGAATCTTTTCTACTTCTGGGGTCTTTCAAGTGTTCTGGCTTCTAATTTCATCTTTAATCTCATCTAACTGTATGTCAACCATTAGCATTGTTCATTCTTCCACTGTTATTGTGGGGAGAGCTAGACCATCCAAATACTCATCAACGGCAATACTCCTGATGTCTGTTTCTTTGCCCTGTAGATAGAATTTATAGAATTGTCAGTCCATAATGTATATGACTATCAGTATGTTTTCCATTCTCTTTGTCTGAGGTCTCTTATCTGTGTAACAATTTTTTGAAGCCTCATTCTCTGGGCTATTAACTTAGTGGCCTTTTGTTTGCTTTTAAAAAAAATTGAGCCTCAAGTACCTTGCTTTAACCTCATTTAGATTTTCTGGATATTGCACAATACTCTCTCTTTAGCATATTTTAATTGTTTCTCAGTCTGTTCATGCAAGCTTTACCTTTGTAACTTTGTACCATACTTATCCCCTCTAAATATTTTACTCTTAAATTCCTCCATAAGTCATCAGCCTTCAGAGAGACTAGATTCTAAATTATAAGCTAACAGTTTTTCTACCTTTTGGCTTTCCTCTCCTCATCTAACTTTACTTCCTCAAGAAATTCCCCAAATGTTTGCTAAAACTATATAATGGAAGAGTTCCTTTTCAGAGCATATGCTGGGAAATGCCAGTGTTTTTCTGTGTATTTCTTTATCTCTTTTTTTAAGATGCTATTATTACTGCGGTATGATCTCAGAGAATTATTATTTGTATTGCTAGCGCCACACATCTGATATGCTGCGTGGTAATGCAGCCCATGACTACCGTTCCACGCTTTATATCTCTCCAAGAAATGTGTTTATCACTTCTTGCCTTCCCTTTCTATCAAAACATCCTACAAGCCAAACATATACTTATATTTCTCTTGGTACATTCTTTCATAGAGACCTGAAATTTTCTAAAGCCAGCAGATACATCTGTCATTTTCCTAACTATATTCCAGTCTTTTGCTATCACCAACAAATTTGTGCAAATCAAGGTAGCTGCACACTGCCATCTGTACTTTGTTACTTGGGTTGCCTATGACTAATGTACAGTGCAGGGGTAAGCTCACTCTGGTCAGGGGTTTGCATGAATCACTTTTGCTATAGAGTATATGCTTTACTACTGGCCAAAGCTATGTACCAGCAAGTGCTATGGGATACTGTGTCCACTGGTCTAACATTGTCATCCCCTGCAGCTTGGTCCTTAATTGACTCCTCATCAAGCCAACCCCAACTGCCTGGTGCATTGCAAGATATTCCTGCTGCATATGACCTCTCTGCTGCAACTGTATCCTCAATATTATGTTGTGTAGCATTGCACATGCTAAGAATGTGCCAAGGTCATACTGAAGGACACCACCAGATAGTGAGGCACAGAAAACATGTCTTCAGCAGCCTGGTCACAAGCTCCATTTTGACCAGGGTTTGTTCTGATAGGTATCATTAACTAGGGCTTTATGGCATATCCAGTATCAGCAGTGAGATTCCCCCTGAGGACAGTAACGCATCACAAAATGTTGATACAAGCCATATGTGTGCCACTTGGGAGTCATGGTAGCTGCCTTGGTGGCCTAGACATTGTAGATAATATCCTGTGCATTATAGCCCATCTGACAGCTGGATACAGTGATAACCTTTACGATTTGTTCTCCAGGTGGGACATTTATTTCCATGTAAGTGCTCTCATTGACTTTGAGTAGCTAAGGGAAATGAGCTATATCACAGAAATCCCACATGGTGTTGGCTCCCTCCTGTTTGGTCTATGAAAACCTCATTTGCTCCCCCCTCCACCCCCATGCTACAGCATGGCATAGAAAAACTGCTGGACTATTCTAAAGGCTGATGCCTGGAATACCCCGTGTGTGTCTGCTGTTGGTTGTTGAATGGCTCCTGTATCTACTCTATTAGTAAAGTCACACATACCTTAGTGTCCACTGGGATAGGTAATCCATGAGGCTGCAGATGAGGTCAAAACATGTCTACCAGCTCCTGTGTAGTGTTTCTGCTCAGATTGCACCAATTCAGAATATCAGTGTTGTGAAAAGCATGGAATATTAAGTGAGGGCAGTTCACACAGCACCTTTAAGGTTGATGATATGCACCACTATGGCTGCCAGTTTTTACAGTTGCCTGCTGATATACATGTTATTAAAAGTTGTAGCAACCCACTACTCTCTTACAGTAATTTCAGGATTTCAGTGCAGTCAAAATCACTATAGGTGGCACTTTACATCATGAATTTTATACATTTCTGAATCACTTTTTCATCTTTTATTTCATTTGCATACACAGAGATGCTCATTTTAATTATTTTTCTCATTGCCATGTTATTATACTGCCATTAACATATACTGCAAACAGCTATTGCGTTGGCTGTCCCTCTCCCATTTACAGTCACTATGCCTATGAATCACACATGGACTGCAAGTGGCTGCTTGTTATGTACAACTACCTAACACGATGCAGCAAATATTTCTGAATCCCAAGACATATCTTCTCAAGCTTCTCAGCAATTTCATCTACAGTCGGGAGGAAACTTAACCTCTAGGTTCATTATTCCTAGTTTTTGAACAAATTGCCTTGTAAAGGGAGATTCCAGAAGCTGCAGCGGCACCATGTCAAAAGAACTAGTTTGGCCCTTATGTCACCAGACTTCACTTCCAGCAGTATGTGTCTGACACTATCTGGATTTGGGCTCTTTAACTCACAAGAAATAAAAACTTGGCACAGGCTGTTCATAGGTTCATAGGTGTGCACTAGGTTAATGTCCCTGGAGCCTTTACAAGTCTACCCCATAGAAGTGCCCTGGCATCGTGCTGCCTGACATTAGTTCCCAGTGCCTCTATCAAGTAGAGCCACTGGAGTGATCCCCGGGGTGAACTATCTATTTCACATCCACTCATCAAGATTTCTCATGAAGAGGGCCAGTGAGGTGCTCTTCTTGACATGTATGGGAAGTCTATTCCAGAGAATGGGCAGTCGCTGGGTTATGAACTTATCCCTCCAGCATGTTCTGTTGATTGTGGTAATGAGGATGAGGTCTCTGGAGTGTGTGGTGCAGAGGGATTTCTTTAGATGTAGCATTTCTAACAGAGCTGGGTCAAACATGGTTTTGTAAGTCAAGCAGAGATCACCTCTTAGTAGACCATATGAGAAAGAGAATAGCTGGAGTTTTTTGAGTCTGTCCATGTAGGACATGTGTTTAAGGCCTAGGATCCTCTTTGTGAGGTACTTTTGTGGCCTTTCCAGCTGTTGCATGTGTCTAGTGAGGTACATGCCAAATGGGGCATTATACTCAATGATTGGCCTAATAAGGGAAGAGTAGAGAAAGAGAGATGATGACCTCTTTCTTCTTGGATGCAAAACCCTTGGTAATGAAATGTGCCACATAGAAGAACTTTCTGAACATGGTGGCAATGTGATAATCGAAGGAGAGGTTGCTGTCAACCTGTGTCCCCAGATCTTTTATAATGCCTTCAGTGTTCAGTGGTCTCCCATTAATGTGGTAATTAGTGAGAACTGAGTTTTTCCAAAAGGGGATGACGATGCATTTTTTGGCATTAAGCTTAATGCCATGGTTTCGACACCATTCATTGGTCTCAGTAAAGCCTTTCTGTAGGATGTCTACATCACTTGGGGAGTTAATAATGGCTCCCATCTTGCAGTCATCTGCAAACTTGGTCGGCCAGAGTCCCTCCGTGTTGACCTGGACTTCTAAGAAGTAGATGCCAAACAGGAGAGGACCCAGGACCAATCCCTGTGGTACTCCACTTGTGACTGTTCAGCAGTCTGACCTGGAGTCCGCTAATTTCACACTGTGGATTCTGTCTGTGAGCCAATTTGCAACCCACCTAGTGATATAGGGGTTGATGCCTAGTTTGGTGAGTTTATCAATAATTCCTGAGTGGGGGATGGTATCAAAGGCCTTGGCCAGATTGAGGTAGGCTGTATAAACTGCCTTGCCTTCACCCACAACTCTGGTGACTGACTGAAAGACATCAACCAGGTTGAGCAGGCATGATCTACCTTTCACAAAACTAAATTGTGTGGGATCTAGAATTTGAAGATTCCATATTTCCTTATTAATTTGGTCCATGATGATGTGCTCCATAAACTTACATATCAGACTCATCAGGCTAATGGGGAGATAATTCCAAGGGTCTGTAGTCACTCCCCCCATTTATGGGGAGGGATGACTGCAGCAGTGTGCGATTTGATAGAGACAAAGCCTGAGGTGAGGCTATGATTGAACAGGGCACACAGATGTGGTGCCAGTTCACTTTGTAGTTCATGAAGTTCGTGAAGCTGCAAGTGATTTATTTCCTGACGTGGATATTCCATTTTTATCTTCAGCTGTGGTCTAACCATTGGTCTTTTCATTTTTTTCGCTTGAAGTGTATACCAGGCGTTTATCCAGCTTTTGTTTTCTTTCACGTGTTTGATGAGGGATCTCAACTTTTTGTTGAGGCTAATAAGGGAGTTTTTCCAGCCTTGGGACTTCACCTTTTTCTACAACAGTTTCTTCCTTCTTTTGTAGAGTTTATTAATGGCAGGGGACCACCAGACTGGCTTCCTATTTTTGGAGGAGAGTGTCTTGGTTCTGTTGGCTAGTTCCATGCATTTATGTACATGTTCATACAGTCCATTGGTGTATGATTTGGCAGCCATGCATCTATTTTCCATTGAAATGGGTGCCATGAAGTTAGCCATCTTTGTTTTTAGGAGCCCAAAGTCAGCTTTGTCGAAGTTTTTCATGGTGGTTACCTTTGCAGGGTGTGTGGGTGAGATGTGGATTCCCATGGTGATTAGTTTGTGGTCGGATCTAACCAGAAAGAATTGATTATTGGTGTAGAGTAATGGTTGCCAATGTTCATAATAACTAGGTCAAGGATGTTGCTTCCTCTAGTGTGGGTAAGAATGAGCTGGTCCAGGGCATTGGAATTAATGAATTCCAGGAAGCGTTGGGCCAGTGCATTGGTGCATGAGTAGTTTTCCCAGTTGATGGAGGGGTAGTTGATGTCACCTAGTATGAGAGTGTTGGGTTGGACCCTAATAGTTTCCAGGGTGCTTAGGAATGTGGAGTGAGAGTCTTGGGACATGGTTGCGCACCTATAACAGGCTACGACCCGAATCGTTGTCTTACCCAATGTTAGTTGTATTTGAAGTATCCCGGATGTGTCATGCTGGGCTACTAGTCTGAGGGTGTTTATATCCTTTATGAATATGGAGACACCATCAACTTTGGAGCTTCGGTCCATGTTCTGGGGCCAAAAGGTGTGAAATGAGTTATAGACTGGTAGCGCAGGGGTGCTTCCTGCTGCTTTAAACCAGGTCTCAGTTACAGCACAAATGTCGATGTTCTCCTTTTTGAGAAGTGCTTGGAGCAAGTGCATCTTGAGATTTAGACTTTTAGCATTGAGCACCATGACCCACAGATTGCATTTATTTACAGCTGTTATGGTGGTAATTTGGTCTTTGTAACATCGCCTAAAAAAGGCACTATATAGGTGGCAAGAGCCTTAGCCAATATCCAGAAATCCAGGAGTGACAGATGCAGGCCATCTCTGGCAAAGCATCGAGGTCTGTCAGTCATGTCATCCCAAGCAAACAGATACTGGATCCCCTTAGAATGACACCAGAAACTTAGCCAATTGTTGAAGTCAATCATTTTCTGCTTGTACTGTGGTATCATTCTGGGTGAAGGTAGGATGCTGGTCAAGGCTAGGGACATACCTGCTTGAGCCCATAATCCAAGAGCTCCTCCACATCTCCTTTCATGTAGTCCAGGGAGGTAGGTCATTTACACCCACATGGACAGTGACAGAGTCATACTTGTACTTGTTGTGGAGTGACCTGAGTGTGTGTATTATGTGTCGGATTTTGGCACCTGATAGACAGCTGACTATTACCTTCTCCTTATTCAACCTAGTCAGTGGGATGTCAGTGTGCCTCATTATTGTGTCACCTATGATTAGTGTATTGGGCAAGCTGTTTTGCCTTAGGGGCTTCAGTTGAGGGGTACACTGTATAGGTGAGCTGAGTCTGTAGGCTTGTAGCCTTTTTCTGGTAGATGCCTCGAATAGCAACCAGACCAATCAGGTATGTTAAGCACATACACTCACTCTCCAATCAGAAAGAGTCAGGAATCAACGCACTCTGCTCCTACTCTCCCTAGGATCAGAATATAAGCACAGATTCCAAGCTGTCACCTATAAATCAGTTATTAAGCTTTCTGGTGATCATCATTCTCCAGGAAATAATGTAACTTCACTCCTTCTGTCACCAGGAGAAAACAGAAGCACTAATTCTAAGATGATTACTGAGAGGCAGAATGCGGGTTCTCCAATAACTGGTGGTCTTGCAATAGATGCTTAAAGGTAAGATGAAAAAAATGGTTTATTCTAAACACTGCAGTGTGCACTAGAGGAGTTAGATGTGAAAGGAGGTAACTTAAGTTTTACCTGTCTAAAACATTAAGTTTTAGTGGAGAGTCACCATTTTTAAAACAGCAAGATAGATTGAAAGGCGGTGGTCACTTTTGTATTCTGGTACTATGAAATACAGTAGGATGGCCAATAAATTTAAATAGTTGAAGGGGAGTGATTTCACAAAATGATAATTTTGTGCTTACTCACACCAGCCAGTAAAGGCAGAGAGGAAATGAGATATATGGTCAAATTAACATAAGGGGCAGACAACTAGAAAGACAGTGGTGTTTAAGAACACAACAGTAACCAGGTGGGAAAAATTTCTGTCCGACTCACAAGAGACAGAGCTGTGGTCTCTTTTCAAGTTTTAATATGCAGTTACAAGCAGAATACAAGTAAAACACAGTGTAAAGAAAACAAATCACAGTATACAAAATAGAAAAAGGCAATAAGTAATGCAAAATACAAATAAAAAGCAAACTAACCGTTCCCTCACAGCAAACCGTAGCAGTGTCTGGGTGAGCCTTTCCAGTAAAAGCCCACATTCAGGGTACACTGAAGCTTAGTTTACTCTGTTCATATCGGCTGAGTTGCTCATCTCCCCACAAAATGCATGGTCATGGGGCACATTAAAGTAGGATTTGAATGACAGTGGGTTGCACCTCTGAGCAGTTTATACTGAATGTCTCACCATGATGTGCAAATAACTATTATAGGTACTTACACCATAACTCAGAGGCACACACACCACCCCTTCTGACACACAGAGGCAGAGATTTGCAGACACACTCAAGACATTCACACAAGCAGAAAAAAAATCAAGACAAATACAGCATGCACATGCAGCTAGTGTTGGTACATTCTGTATCCACACTCTCCCTAAACACACCAACCACTTATCACTGTGAGCAATAGATATCAAAGACACAATGAAACACATATAAGCTCTAACAATAAGTGCTCTAACCTAGTCAATCACACTAACCATTTGCACATGCTCAGAATATAAATAATACACTATACTGCACTACTTACCTGAATCAACGAGCATGCTCATATTCTCCCACTGAAAGGCATAGGCGTACAAGTCATAATTGCCAAACAGACTTAAATATTTCATCCACTGTTCTGCACAGATTCTGTGCAGTATGGATGTCTATGACTTCCTACACTATACTAGAATCCTTCCAGAGCAGTACACCCAATATCCAAGGGCCTGTTTAGCATATAAAATGCTCACAGACTACAGCATTTATACAAGGCTCTAAACTTTATATTCAGTACAAATACTGCTATACTGAGAACTAAGCATGTAAGGCTATTGGCACAGCTTTTTGTGTGTGATACATGTGTAAGAATATTAGGAAAGTTAAGGCCATGATAACTGATGCACTTTATTTCTCAGCTGTACAACACCATAAGAAACTAGGCCACGTGATTTTTTTTATACCCGGGTGCTGTATTGTGTAAATGATGCTAAACATTTCAAAAATGGTATCATACATTACATCCACAATGACTACAGAGTTGTACTCTGACAATTCTGACATATACTCAACTTTTATGGATACACTGGACAAGGTACACACTGTTGCAGCAGTTGCCCTGTGCAGCTGCAGGAAGTATCACAGTTTAATTCAGCATGTTTTGTTGAAATGATATTCCTCACCCATCCATGTTCAGGGCTGTAGAGCTTTCTGTCTCTCTGTCTTGCAATGACCTCAGCCTAATGTAGGCACAGCACCAAATTACTCAAAGCAGTGGCTCACATGAAAGTTGCTTGCTATACTACACCACTCTGGGGTGCCTTAAAAATTATTCATGAAGCCTTTTTTCTAGTGGCCTCTCTGTGAATCACAGCTTATTATCAGTGATGGATAGGATGCAAAATTCTAACTCTGAATGGTTTTTCAAAACATCTGGAGCAGCTTTTTTTGTGGATTAAATTTTTTAAAGTTTCGCCATTTTTGTGCTCCATTATGTCATCACAGGAGCTATTTTGCACACAGCAGGACTTTCAAAATTTCACCAATAATGTGGGGGATTTAACTTTACAAATACAATGACTTACTCATGTGGTTACTAAATTGGTGCAACCTTTGGGGCCTGTTATGGGATTGACATTGACTCCTTTACCCACAGATGGAAAGACTAGCCACAAAGGTGGGGCTGTTAACAATGAGGTGACAAGTGCATGAAAAGAACCAACTTATTCTTTAGATTCTTGGTTTAAAACTTGCATTATATTACCTCAGTAACACTTTAATTGATTCTTGTCATTTTCAGAAAAATTGACAAGAAATCATCATAGTTTACAGCTGGGGAATACATATTTTATGGAATGAATTCATCAAAATCTGGTCACCAAAGGTCTTCAGAGCTCTACAATAATTTTATTTTCTTTGAAGGAGGGTTTTATTTATAATGTACAGGCATCTCTACAGGGGTGGCATGTGCCCCAACTTATGCAAATATTGTTCTTAGCTTTTGGAAAAGCAAGTTTGTTTTTCCACTCAAACTATTTCAAATTCTGGAAATTTTATAGAGTTTACCTTGATGATATCTGTTTCCTTTGGTCTGAGACTAAAACTGACTTAAAAGAACTTATGGATTTTTTTAATAGTGCTATTGTTTTAAGTTTCACATATTTAAATGTAAGCTTATGAAAAGCAATGTTACATTTTCTTCCACAATTTTTTGCAAACTCACTTATTCCAACACATTTTTATTCAACACCCATCCCCCTTACAAAAAAAAAAGAATATAGTAAAGAGCCACTTTGTTAGGATGATGCCGATGATTTCAGATGAAAATCATTTGTTTTGTGAAATTTCTAATTTGAAGCAGATGTTTATGGACAGAGCTTATCCCCAAATCATTCATAGAAAAGATTTGAGATGAAGTGTTTGGCAAGTATAAAGAAAGGCATCTCTAGGCCCACTCTAGGAGACAAAGACAACATTAATAAAATGGCAGTGACCTGTAACACCAATAGACTTTGTGGCAATTTTATTACCACCTTTTCTACTAATAGTGAGGTTGCTACACATGTTATAAGTAACAAATGTAAAATGTTTAAGGTTGACAATAGTTTGAGCAAATCACTTCCCCTTACAGTATAAATTATAGTTTCAGGAGAGGAGCAAATACTAAGAACTTTTTGGAGAGATTGTTCCCCATGAAAAAGGAAAAAGAAGGGGACATTTAGATGTAATGGATGCAGCATCTACAGCTAAATTATATAGAGTGACAGCTTTAAATGAGGATGCATTACAGTTAAACTCAATGGATTTAACACTTGCATGTCAAAGAGAGTGGTTTATGCAGCTTTATGCCACTCTTGTTCAGCCTTTTACATAGGAAAAGCAGAAAGGACATTATGGGAACAAGTACTTTAGCACATATGTGATATAAAAAAATCATGTTAAGCACCCCTTTTACAGACATTCTATTAACTGCATCAGTTTCAAAAAGTTTAATTGTATTATTATGGAAAGAATAACCTCACATCCAGGAGAGAGTCTCTGTAATGAGATAATAATTGTTAAGGGACTTTTATGGCAGCTGAAACTAGATGCCTGTCACCCTCTAGGTATCAATGAGAATGCCTCTCTTGTGCTATTTGAAAATGAAGACTGACAGATTGTGATTTTTAACACAATTTTAAATATACTTTTTTCATATTTTTTATGTTAATTTTTCAATTTATTGATTTTACATATGAATACGCCTACTTAGCATTCCCATGTTTAAAAGTATTCACTATTTTTTATCCAGTGTATTTTATTGTTCATGTATCTTTAAATTTTCTATGTGGTCTGTTTTGTAGTCACGTGATGAAGCAGGTCATGTTATATAACAGCTTGGTATCAGAGCAACTAATGTCTTGGTTCTGAAGTTGTCTGTTCTCATTGTGAAAGACAAAAGCTCTTAACCATTAAAAACTTTTTTATTGCTGCTTGTTAGATCAGGGTTTTTCATTTTACAGACATTAGACAGGCTAAAAGAATAAAATAAGCTAGAAATGGTGTTTCATTTATGCATACATTTTAGGAAGCAGAAACAAAGAATCTTTCACTGAATGTTGACCTTGCTGGCAAGGAAATGGTGTTTTATTTATGCATACATTTTAGAAAGCAGAAACAAAGAATCTTCCAGTAAATGTTGACCTTGCTGAAATAACAATTTGTCAAGGGATTGCAGAGAGTACTTGTTATGTTCTTTTCTCAAGGAAAGAATCAAGAAATAAGTTAAGCTAAAAACAAGACGTAGCCTAAAGATCAAGGATTAGGGCGTGGATATAGTCAATAGAGGAAAATTACTGAAAAAGAGAATATAATATGGTATGTTCAGGCTAGCAGGCAGTTTAAGGTTAGCAAGTTTGTTCAACCTGTTACTTCAGAGAAGATGTGTAACACTCGAGCATGAGTACAGAAAACAGGTCATCTAGAGACTATATCAGTTTACGTTGTTCAGGACAATCAAAATAATGTACAGCAACTTGAATTGTTTATCAGAACTGTTAATGGAGACAGTATTTCGGATATTGTAAACATCTAATAAAACCTTATTAAATAAACTACAGTGTTTGGAGAATTCATGCTGAACAGTGCACAAGACGTGGCTCATAAGGCAGAGACTGACAACTATTGAAGACTGAGCTTGGGTTATTAGGACTTTCGTTTCTCAGCCTCATGGCATACAGTGTTTCCAGCTAACTACAGTAAAGTACCTTCATATCTAATCTTACTCTGCTGATGTGGTTACTTCCTTAAGGGTGTGCTCACAACTGATTCTGAGTTTGGTAACATTAGTTATTTGTAAAGCATAACGCCAGCTTTCCATTCAAAGAGATTTGCCCATACTTAATTGAGTATGATCAGCATAATTTGAAATTTGTGCATTTTCTGCAGTGTCTGGACTACCGAATCACTTTTTTTGCAATGAATCTCTTTCCATGTGTTTGAGATTTTCTTCACAGCTGAGGGACTGTGGAGTTAAAATATGTAAGTAAGGAAGGTGGGGGTGAGGCCTTAAACCTCCCATATGGGTGCTGGGGAACCCCTCCCTGTAAAAATGTTTTGTTTGTTTGCTTCATCAAGTTGAGGATTTCACCAGTTTGTTTTGTCAAGATAAAGTTTCACTGAAATCTTAAAAAATAAGGGAACCACTCAAAAATATGTTGCAGTGGGACAGGGATATGTGTGAAACCTAAGAACAGAAAAATCGGTGATATCCAGACAGTGTTCCTGTACGTATTTAATAAAGCGTAGTTGCTCCTGCCTCTCCAGAAAGATGTACTTTTTCTCATTCAGGTGTGATGCAGTACCCCTTCCCCCAAATAAACAGTCCATTGTTTTATAATTATAAAACTAACACTATTCAGAACTAGCTGCGGTTTATCACCAACTAATGATGTGTTTTTTTGTTTGTTTTAAAACATGCAGTATAAGTAGATACATATGCCTTATATGAATAACTATCTACATTTTTGTAATGTAGAACCTAGATACATAATAACAGAAAAATGAAGCACTAATGTTGGCTAGAATATTGTAAATTAAAAACAAAACCAAAATGTAGGCAGTCTTTTTCTCAAAGAAATAAGTAATCAGATAAAAAGCATACTGTTAGTTACTGTCTGCGGATACATGTCATTATTTAATAATATAGACATTATCTGCAAAGAGCTCTTTCAAATGGCCTTTAACAAATTGTCTCTTCCATCATTCAAACTGATCTTTTATTTTGTAAAAAGGTAGTTTTAATCTGCTTCACTTGTGCAAAATTCATTCAGCAAAGTAAATGAGTTGATTTAAGCCAGATGACCATATTTCAACCTTTGGAAGGTTTGATTTTATTTACAGCATAAACATGATTGTCAGAGCTGAAGCAAGGTGGGGATGACCTGTCTGTAACTGTTAACTTTACGTTCCTGATGACCAAAATGCAGGATTTCTTCTGATTGTTGAGTTCAATAGAGACAAAGTTCTACTGCAAAAAAAAAAAAAGAAAAAGAAAAAAAAACTTAACAACTACCATTTTTATTTTTATTCTGTTATTCATTTGTAGAGTGAGTAAGCCCTCTGGCTGCAAGTATCCCTTTTCAGGCACAATCCATGATTACTGTCTCAAGTTTCACAGCAGTAAAATGGAGTTGGTGAAAGACTCAAATCCTGTACCTTGGACAACAGGGAAAAGCAGTTTATTAACAGCTCAGAGCCTTAATCATCTGCACTGCTATTTTTGCATTTTACCATATTCTTTCTTTTAGCCTTAGAATCTTTGCATTTCAAGGCTTACTCTTTAATTGACTGAAATCCAACTACAGCAATATCTGGAAACATTCTTCTTTAGTCCTCCTATTCCTCACTTTATAAGGTTTTTTTTTTTTTACTAATTTTCTCCCCCCCCACCCCCCCCACCCCCGTCTGCAACTATCAACCATCAAGGGGGCCTTACTTGCATCAAGCAAGAGACAACCAGAAAAGGTTATCATCATCCCCATCCAAACAGATGTGGAGGTGGTCACGCCCCTGTTGATGCTTGCCCATACACCCATTGATATGGAATGGGCATCCTCTTCCCAGTGGCTTGAGGTAGTCTGGCTTCACCCTCCACCACCACCAGATGGAGGTCATCTTTGTTAAAGGATATATGTAGGTGCTTGAGAGTTACTATTAAAAATAGGCCTGACTAATATCGTACCTGTAAATATCGCAGGCTAGTGATAACTCCCACACATGCTGCCATCCAGCTACTTGTGACATCAGCTTTATCACCACACAAATCTATGTTTTCTCTATGCACATGCATGCTCCTACATGTTTACATAGGTGACTGCCATTACTGTCTTGGTATCATCGCCAAGCTGATGTCCATGATATCTGTTGTTTTTGTCACCCTGCAAGCATCCACTTCCAAGGTGGCAATCAGCTTACTAGAGCCATCTTTCCTCCTCCCATGGTAAGCAAGACAGCATTGGCTGCTCACTCCCATCCTCCTCCTCCCTTGACTCTTTCAGAGTCTGAGCTTCAGCTCCAACTCTGGTCATCTGAATGCCAGTGCTTTATCCCTTTATGCGACACAGTATGGCCATAAGACACAACAGCTTTTCATCAAAGTTACAGCACATTTGTTAATAAATGTACTGTAATAGAAACTTTGCTTAATAGTAGGATCAGTTCCATTTTTCTATAAGCCTTTTTTCCTTCCCTATTTACAAATAAGCACTTACATAAATATTTTAAAAAGTCACCCTTTCAGTTGCATCTATACCTCTAGAAATGCATTACAATAAACTCTCAGTTAACCAGCACCCATGGGAATTGGTAGATGCTGGATAACTGTAGTCTCTGGTTGCTTGAGAGTTACTACTAAAATAGGCCTAAATAATATTGTATCCTATATGATTTGTTTGGTTTGACTTGTTCTCAGGTTGGGGAGAGAGAAGAGTTATTCCTATCTTCCTTTTTAAAACTCTAAATCTTTAAAAATGTAAGGTATGTTTCTGTGGGGGGAAAAGAGAAAGTGCAACACATGAAAATGTATTCAATATTTTTTGCTGGTTGCTTGATTTCTGGTTAACTGAGAGTTTACTGTAATAGTGATGAAACTGGCTATTAGAATTGTTCAGTAGAAAAGCTCGTTCCTCTGACCTAGTATTAGTCATTGTACATAAGAAATTACAAAAGAACATTTTCCTCACATCTAAAGTGGTACACCATAAATCTGTTGCATGATTCCTTGTGCATCAGATGGTGATGCATGTATTTTAAAAATTATAGGAGAATGGTTTACTTCAGCTTTTCATACATGATTTCTACAGCCTTTAGGAAAATTCTGCCCCAGTTACCATGTTTCAGTCCACCACTGCTGTGACTTCATTCATTTTACGGGGAAGTTGACATATTGGTTAAGGTGTTGACCTCGCAAACACAAGGTATAGGGTTTAATTCTCACCACTGGGAAATTGGCTAAGCTTAAAATGGCCCAGAAGGCAGCTAGCCTAGTACTTACCTATAAACCTATGTAAGTTTCTTTGTTTTAGGTCTTACAAAACTGATTTGCATCTACATGAAGACGAGTTCATCCCTGACTTTGTTCAAAAGAAACTTTGATCATTGGATGGGAAATCACAAATTCACCCCTGGTCTGACCCCCATGTCTGTGATGGACAGAGATACACAATAAGTAAATTAATTCCCAACTTACTAAGCTATTTCTTTACTTAAATACTAAACCATATAGGCAAAGAAGGAACTCTGGAACAAAACTGGGTTGGGTTGCACAGCTAGGCTTGTAAACACCTTGGTGGTTGTTAGCCTAGTATAAACCTACGTACCTATAAAAGGGAAAGGAGCAGATGATTCAGAGAAGTTGATCAATGATAGCATGGGGGCTGAGTAGGCCAGAAGAACTGTGAAGCCAAGGACAGTGGTTACTAGCAGGCAGGATAAGTCAAAGATGTCACTAACTGACAGGGTTGATGAGGTGGCTCATGGACACTGGCCATTCATGGGAGCTAAGGAGGCAAAGAGCACTGATCTTAGAGAGCAAAGAGGGGGAGCAGGCAGAAGACACTGATCTTAATGTGGGAGATGAGGAGACAGAAGGCACTGATCACAGAGACTGTGTGATAATTGTCTTCTGCAGACTCTCCTCCCAGCGTATGGGAGATGAGGAGGCACAAAAGACAGATCACAGAGTGTACAGGGGGTAGGAGGGCAGAATATACTGACCTAAATGAAAGCATAAAGCAATTGTGTGTATCAAGCTGAATTTAGGATATGTGAATGAGCCATGCCACAACTATGCAAGTGTACCTATCCAAGCAGTGAAACTTGGCAAGTAGAGATAGTTATGCAGTGACATACATAAATGCAAGACACAAGCCATAGACTGGTACTGCATACTACACTGTATGATCTCTAAAAAAATATTATGTAACTCAGCCTGGTATATCTTAAAATAAAGCAGTCCATGTAGCAGGTGGGCTGCAAATGTTACATTGTACCTCAGGAGAACAGCATCATATGCACACATACAGCAACCGAGTCTAATAGCATATCTAGCTGCAATGATGCTGTGAGTGAGTGTGTTTGTGTGTGTGTGTGTGTGTGTGTGTGTGTGTGTGTGTGTGTGTGTGTGTGTGTGTGTGTGTGTGTGTGTGTGTGTGTGTGTGTATCTTTTTTTAAGGATAAGGACCCTTTTTTATACAGAGAGAAACAAAAAGGGAAAAGAGAGAAAGAAATGACAGTAGAAAGGCAAGTTAAGAAAATGCACAGTGGCAAACAGGGAGCAAATGACATAAATGAAGACACTACAATTAAGAGACATGTGGATGGTAAAAAACAAAGGATGGACAATTGTTGATGGGGAGGGTTGAACAATGCATGGGGTACGAGGCATGACTGAAGACCAAAGGAACACGCATGTACATGGCTTGGGGTATGAGCAGCCAGTGTGTCACCTCTCATCATAGCGCACAGAGGGACTTTGGAGGTGTCTGTCACAATGAAATATATAAGTTTGGATGGTGATATGGGCCACACCCTCCTTTTTTGGCCCAACTGTAGGGGCTGTCCAGTTACATGAATCCAACTGGGTTATATATTTGCTCACTCCTCTCTGAAATAGTCTCCAGCACCTGATCCACTTGCGATAAAGCAGCCAGGGTAGCCTCTGTTGAGAAACCAGACCTCTGCTCATCACCCTCATGCACTTCAGCCAGAATCACCATAGGGACAGGACATGGTGGAGGTGCTTGATGAGAAAATCTATCACAGGAAGACAAAATGAGAAGGTAGCCATAAGTGGGAGCTAGGCTGACTTTTCTCTGAATATATTTAATGGACACATCAGCACCTGTGAGGAACCAACCATGGCTAGCTTGTAAGCCTTTCCTCCCTCCTGAAAAAGGTGACACAATTTGCATCACACTGCCAATCCTGAGAGAGATAAGGCATATGAGAGAACTGTGAGACCTCTAATGCATGATGCTAGAACAACAGGTACAATCGTGTAATTATTTACCATTAGTTGCATGACAACTGGAGTTGAGTGTGTGTCCCTTCCATATATATTAAGACTGTAAACAGAATAAGGCACAGATATATGTAGGGACACACCACATATTGCACAGTTACTCCCGCAGCATACCCCCACCCACGATCAAGGCCTTATAGACACCTACACAAAATGTAGTTGACATATCACATACAGTGCTGCCATCACCACCTCTACCTGGCATGGAAGATCCAGACAGTAACAAACATTAATCTTAAGATGATCTTGGCAAATGGATGTCAGTAACAACAGTTCCAAACATAAGACAAGGTAAAAGAGAAAACTCCAAAATTAAAAAGGAAATTGGTATACAATTAGGAGCACTGCTGCCTAAGCTCTGCTCTATGTGAATAGTGATCTGCAAGGTCCCTGTGCTATAGTTCATAAAAACAAGACCTGCACTGTACCCTTACCCTGGTGATACTCATGGCTGAGGAAGAAAACTCAACCAGATCACTCCAGGCATCCACATTTCTAAATGCACCATCCTAGAGCCCCACTCACTGAAATAGCCATGAGGAACGTAAAGCATAATGTTGTTTTCCTTCAGGCACCACAGAATTGCTGTCTGGTGCTCTGTAGCTGAACCCACCATTCTTATGAGTGTCCTCTGAAAATGGGATCAGATTTATTGAAAACACAATGGTAGCTTGTGAATCATAGCTATAACACAATTTCTACAACACAGTCACCCTTAAACTAGCACAGTACATTACCACACAGCTCTCCAGCATGATTCCATAACCATGAGCAGTCAGACATGAGGACAGGCAGTAGGATACATACTGTGTCTCAAGAGCACAGCAGCAAAATAATAGCAATTCATACGCAAATTAGGTCAGGAGGCATGACTGTGTGTGACACATAAACGTTCATAGTTTTACAAGCCCACTGCCATTTTCTAGGCTAGCTTGTGCAGATTTAGGAAAACTATATTTAACATTTGGACAGTAGTATTAGGGATAACGGCATTATTATAGCCAGTCTGAGGAAGCACATTATACTCAAAAGCTGTTTTGCCTTCCTTCATAAGGATGTGCATTCCTCCCACTTGAATTCACATTACAAAAGGCTAGAAACAATAAGGTGTTGCTGCATCTACATGTGAATCGTGTGTGTAGAAGATACTTGGCAACAAGGTAGCTCACAATATCAGGGCAAGCTATCCCTTTACCTTCCTGCCGCTGTTATATTACTAATATGGCCTGTCTAATGTATGTATGCCTATGGTGATGAGTACCACAGACTTATGCTTACACAAGCCCCACCCCTCAAGTATAATGGTGCAGCAATATTATTGGAAGTTACTAAAATCATCACAGCTGTCAGCAGCAGGAATGACTGCCATGTCCTATAAACATCTGCTGGCACATATACCTGCTGTATGTAGTTCCATCTATATGCCTGCAGCTGTCATGTAGCATACTATCACAGACATACCTATATGTATAGTATGATACCCCTTTGTCCACAATTGTCATTCTACCAATCCTAGCAGTATCCATTCTATAGGTCAGTATGTGTGATCACAGCAATGCTATAAAAAATCATGTAATAGAATAGTGGCATGTGGCCAAAAAGATGCCCCCACCTCATAAGTTAGACTGAGAAGAATATAAGGTACTCCTGTTGTGATAGATATGGTCAGAGGAGACCCAAAAACTTCTGTGGAAAGCTTTCTCTCTCATTTGATCATGTTTCCATCATAGTCAGGAAATACTTCCATTTGGCCAAGTTAATTTATAATGGAATATCTTCAAGAACAACTAATTCCCTTGTTAGAACCCCATCAATGAATAGAATGCCCTCTTTGGTATGTACAAATCCGAATATACTACTCAACTGGAAAGCCCCCAGTGATTTTCATGAAAACATGCATTGAATAATAATGATTTTTTTAACCAAGAAAATTAAAAGCATTACATCTTCCAACTATCCAGATAGTTTAGCAGAACACTCTATACTCAGTAGGCTACTGGTTGTTCTGAAGTGATCTATGTTTCGCCTTTCAAGCCAAGAATGGCCCACTATTATTTGACCTTCTCTCTTTTCACAAAACTAATAGCTCTACAAACATTTGTACTAGAGACCTAAATCACCATCATTATCATCAACAACCCTTTTTTTTTCATTTTTCTTCATAGGGTCAGGGTGTCAAGTCAACTATTGCCATCTGTCTTGATTCAGTGCCACCCTACCACCTTTTTCAACACTGATGCCTGACTGTCACAAGCCTTTTCTCACACAGTCCATCCTTCTCTTCATTAGATGTTCTCATTTCCTATCGTCTTCTTCTTGACTGCCCCAAGTCTTCTTCACAACATTGTCTTCTGCTTTCTTGCACATGTATCTGAACCACTGTACTCTGTTTTCTTTGACCTTCTCTGCAATTGGAGCTACTTGTAGTTCTGCTGGCACTTCATCTCCAGCATCTCTAGCTTCCTCAATCAATCTGCCTTCACTGCCCAGGCTTCTGTACCATACAGTAGTACTGGTCACATGACTGTTTGTATACCTTACTTTTCAGCTTCTTTGGCATTCTTCTGTCACACACTACCCCTGATGCTTTGCGCCAGTTGGCTGCAGCCCTTCTGATTCTAGCTTTGACTTCATCATTCAGACTTTCCTTCTCACCAACCATCCCTCTCAGATATTAGAAAGCGTTAACCTTTTCCACTATTTTCCCTTCTATTTCAATTCTCAGCTTATTCTAATTTTCCTTATTTGGTATCATTACAACTGTCTTAACTCTACTCATTTTCATTGTGTGGCACTTTAGTATTGCACTTCATTCCCCCATACCTGCCAACCTCTTTATGCAAGAAATCGGGACAAAGATAAAAAATGGGTGGGGGGACAAAAAACCCAAAATAGGAACAGCTCACTTGGTGCGGTGGTACACTGCTGTGACTATAATGTTCAGGGCCCTGGATTCAAGAAACAGATTTTAAATATTGCTCTTATAAAGTGAGAAAGTGGATAAAATAACAGATTTTATGTTAGCTTGCATTTTCTGAAAGATATGAAGTCTGAAACTCAAACGTCTGCCATTATTTAATGACTTCAGTTCTCAATGATTTGTCAGAAACATACACATTTTATGAGTAACAGACTAAAAATATGAGGCACAATCTGGTCATTCTGCAAAAATCTGAGTACTTGAAAGGTTTGCATTCCACTTTCATTTGCCAAGTTCTTGTTCAAAGTCGACCTCTAATGCCATGTCATCTGCACACGTTCCCTCTTACTTGTTTTCAAATGGTAGTCTATCACTAGTATGAACAGCAGTGGTTTCAGAACTAAACTCCAATGTACACACACTCCCAGCAAGAACCTCTCTGCAAGTCTGACCACTACTCGTACTTGTGTCATTGGGTCCTTGTAAAGAGTATGCACTAATTCTGCCCATATTTATGAGACTTTGAACCACTGCAGAACTGCCCAAATCAGCTTTTTTGGGACCCTCTCATATGCTTTCTCCAAGTCTAGTAATGCCTGCTTGGACTATGTCTTTATCTCCAGCTTCTTCTCAACTGTTTGTCTCACTGCAAACATTGTGCTGCATCCTGAACTGTGCTGAATCCAGACTGCTCATCTCCCATCTTACTTACTACTACTACTCTGCCAATTCATTTATCAAGCACCCGCTCCAGAACTGCTATGCAGTGTAACAGATGTTTGATACCCCTATTCTGCCCACAGTTGGGAATGTCCCCTTTGCTCTCAGAAACCAGTACTAGTATGTTTATTCTCCAGTCGTCCATGATATGCTTTCTCTCCATACCACTATGACTACCCCCTGGAGCTATTTTTTCCTAACTCACCAAACATCTTCATCTTATCTACCATGACCTCATATGACCTTTCATTTTCCTTAGTGCTCCTCCTATTCTTCCATAGTAGGATGTGTCTTTGGCAGTACAGCTTTTGTGGGTTTTCTTCACTGAGAAGCAGCTGAAAGTACTCCTTCCATCTGCCTTTGATGTCCCGTGGGCTGGTCAGCAGGTTTTCATCTTTTAACCTGAGTTTCTTAGACCAGGCTAACAGAAATGCTAACAGCAGTTGCACTAGCAAAGCAAAGACATCAGAGGTACTCTACCAACATTAAGAAAGAGACTCAGCAAAAGGCACAGTCTTTTCTATCTCACATTTTTCCTGCACTCCTTTCTTTTGCTGATTTCCTGGATTACTGCATTCCACCACCAGCTTTCCTTATGTATCCTAATATCATGCTGTTTTGAGGTGCTGCCATTCTTCTTCAACTCTACCTATTTCGTCTTCTTCCTGAGGTGCTAGTGCCCTGACTAATTCCTTGAACTGTTAAGATTTCTCTCCAGTCAACTTCCAGGTCTTCAGCCTAGTCTCTGTTGATCTTAGAGCCTTCTCTGTCTACTGCATGCAGCTGATTATTGCAACCAGTGGTTTATGCTGTGGGCTTTTTCACTGGGAATGACTTTGCAATTGCTGAATCTACCTCAGTGGCTTTTCCTTACAAGAAGAAGTCGACCTGAGTTGCGTGTTGGCTATTTTTGTATGTAATCTTGTGACACTTGCTCTTGCTGAACCATTCATTTGCCACTATCAAGCCATTTACCAGACAGAAGTCTAGACTGGCCTCTCCTCCTTTAATCCTGTTGCCCCACCAATGTGGACCCATGCTGTCCACATATCCTGGTCTATCTGGCCTGATATGTGCATTCATGTTCTCCATTTTCAGCACTAATTCATGTTGCCCTGCTTTATCTAACTCTAGCAACTTCTGCCTGAATGCACTATTTTTTTTTCACTATCACAACTCTGCTGTGGGTTTAGGCTGATATTATGAAAACTACTCTAGCCTTACACTCGAGTCTTATTGGCATGAGTCTGTCACTAATTCTGATGACATCCATCACTGTCCTCTGAAGCCTCTCCTTCACCACAATTGCTGCACCATTTCTACTTTATCCTCCCCATGAACAGTAAAATCTGCACCCAAGCCAAGTGCCTGCTGCACTGCCCTTTCATCTTTTCTCCTGGATAAAGCCAGCGTCACAGGTTCATAAGTGTTTACTAGGCTAATGACCACAAGGGCCTTTTTAAGCCTAGCCATGCATCCTAAATCTCTGATAATTTATGGTACCCTTGAAAATTGTAAGCAGGGACTTGGTACATGAAACATTTAGAGGTTGCCTGTATCCATTAGAGATATAGATGCCAAGCCAGTGATGAATTTACTATTCCCTATCCAGTTATCCAAGTTACACTTCAGTTGGGTTAGGTAGGAATTCTACTTCACATGGATGGGGAGCCTGTTTCAGAGATGGGGTAGTCTCTGGGATTCATACCTGTCTCTCCAGCAGGTCCTATTTATATCACAGGCAAGGTTTAATTCTTTAGAATGGGCAATTCTGGTGCTGTTTGTTTCATGGATATGCAGGAGGTCCATCAGAGTCAGATCTGACAATGCCCTGTATGCCAGGTAAAGATCAACCCTCAACAGCCTGTAGGAAAAAGAATATGATCGGGCCTTGATGCAGTCTACATAAGACATTTTACTCATGCCCTGTATTCTTTGAGTGAGGAATGTTTGTGGATGTACCATTTGTTGGATATGCTTGGTTAGGTACATACCAAAAGGGGCATTGTACTCAATGATAGATCTGATGAATGCCAGCTACAGTGGAAACACGACTTCCTTGGACCTAGATGCCATGCCTTTGTTTATAAGTTGCACAACATAGAATGATTTCCTCAGTATTGTAGACACATGATGGGCAGTGGCTAGATTACTGTCTGTGTGCGTACCAAAGTCACTGATTACTGGGTCAACTCTAAGAGGTGTATTATCACTATGATAGTTACCAGGGTGGATGACTTCCCAAAGGATAACTATAATGCATTTTTTGCCATTTAGTTTTAGTCCATGGCTCTGACACCAGTTGTTTGTCTGTGTCAGCCCCTCCTGGAGAACATTTGTGTAGGTGTGGTATTCAGTGACAGCTCATAATTTGAAATTATCTACAAATTTAGTCAGCCATAGACCATTGACACTGGCCTTGACTTCAGAGAATAAAATGCCAAAAAGGAGCAGTACAAGGACCAATCCCTGAGGGGCTTCACTTGTGACTGGCTTCTTTGTAGAGGTGGACTCCCTAATTCCAACTTCCTAGGTCCTGTCTGTGAGCCTGTTAACTATCCACTGGGTAACATAGAGGTTTTTATATAACCTCTTGAGTTTGTCAACAATGCCCAAGTGGGGTATTATGTCAAATACCTTGGCCAGGTCAAGGTAGGCAGTGTAAATCATTTTGCACTCATCCATTGCTTTGATGACTTTCTCAAAGAAGTTCATCAGGTTGAGTAGGCATGACATGCCCTTTATGAAACCAAACTGGGTTGGGTCTAGTGTCTGGAGGTTTACTACATCATCAATGGTCATCTCCATGATAATTCTTTCCATGGCTTTGCATATAAGACTAGTGAGACTTATGGGTCTGTAGTTTCCATGATCTGTAGATGGCCCACCTTTGTGCAGAGGGATGGATGTTGCTGTTCTCCATTCATGAGGCAAGAAGCCTGTTTGGAGGCTACAGTTAAATAGCAATTCCAGAGGCCCTGATAGCTCATGTTTCTTGCTATTTAGGCATCCTAGGATACTGTCTGAGCCCATTAATGCAGTGTTCTTGGCCTTAGAGAGAGCATTAAGAACCTGTTTCCTGGTGATAGCAAGGGGAGTTATACTTGATGGTATTTCCTAACGGAAGGATGGGGAGAGATAGGTAAAGTTGGAGATGAATTTGTTGGGCAATAGGTTTGCTATATCTTGTGGCTCAGTACAGGTGGCTCTATTTAGAATGAGGTCTGCACACAATTGTGTATTGCCTTTGAAGTTGCGGATATAACTAAAGAATGCCTTGTGGTTATCCTCAGCCTGGGAGGCAAAATTTACTTCAACTTTGGCTTTGGTAGACTTTATTTGTCCTCTTTGAGTTGTTTGTTTAGTTTGATCAGGGCCAGATCAAGGTCAAATGAGGCCCTATTCAATGTAATGGTCAGCCCCCCCCCCCCATACACAAGTCCTCCCCAGCCATTCCAATGTTCCATTACTTTCTCCCCAGTTACCATAAACACTGTTTAAAGCTCTGTTTGCTTACTGTTTTCTGCTTTACTTCAACAACGATTACAGACATTTGGATTTAATTTAAATGTTTTATTTCATAGCACAAACATAGACATTTGCTAAACAAAGCAATACAATGAAACAGACTTAGACAGCATAGAAACCCACATGCAAAGGAAATGCATCTGGCCAGTGGCAGATTAAGTTTACCTTTGGGCTGTTTTCAAATCAGAGACGTTTAGAACCATGCAAACATGCAAGAGTTCTTTGATTCACATTCCTGGTTGTATTAAATTCTATCCCTTGTATAAAGCAGCACCACTTGTTAGACCATGTTTTAAATTTATAGTTTTGAACATTTTTCCAGTAAGCAATTAAAACACATGAACCAATAATTAAAAAACAGCCCAATTCAGGAAATTTCAGCTATTAAAGGCTACTCAAACCTCTGTCATTACAATCCACCAATATCAGTGAATATGCGCAATCTCTGCAGAAGTAAAAGTCATCTGAATAATTCCACATTAAACAGATCTGTAAATAATGAAGAGGTTGTTGCTAGCAAACAACTTTATAGTTCAGTGTTTCATCTACAAATTCATTGCCTGCTGCCCTTGAAGAATGCATTGCCTATGTTACATTAAAAATGGTAGTATTGCAAAAAGGAATGGATGGCAGACTGAAAACAGGTTCATATTTACTAGGCATTTCATCCAAAGGAGGACATAGTCAGGACTGGAGTACCCCACCCCACCCTTAAAATATAATGTAGTATCAGCTATCCATCAACATGCTGTGGGAGGTTTACTATCAAATGATTGAAAGGCTAATAGTCGAAAGTTACATACCTGATTATCATATATGGGAAAATCCTTTAGTCCACTGTCATAAACACCCATTCAGATTGTCGAATGCACAATGCAATTCAAGCAAATTAACTCAATCACTTCATTGTCATTGCCAAAAGCCCAAATCGCCAAAAACGCAGTACACCACATTTCATTTTGTCCGAACATATTAGTGACAGTGTATCTACCCTTTACCCCACTGTAGTGCAATCCTGGAGTTAGACTATATAGTTGGGGGGGGGGGGCACAGTCCCCCACTTAGCTTAGTTTCATACTGACCAGTTTCTGGTAAGTAAGTAATGTATAATTACACTGTGTTTGGTTTAGTGGAGGTTTGGATTCACACAAATGTTGAAAATGGTCGAAAATGACAAGTGTGATTTTCGACCATGTGAATGCTTTCCCGTTCTGAATTTCGATCATATGATTCTACATTATGATAGCTTTATGTTCTGACTTTCAACTATTTGATAGTAAACCGCTGTAGGAGTAGAACCCAAAGCACCAAAAGCAAGCATGTAACTAACACTGCTATTAAACTGTATACCACAGTAGTGATACTATCTGCTAAACAAAACAGTTGCACATTGTAAACAGACTTAGCATGCGCAGCAGTAAACATCTCTTCCATTGAATCTCACAATTCTTTGAAAATGCTCTTGAAACTCAATTCCTTGAAAATGCAGCTTGGTAGAGGGGTAAAGTATTCAGGCTCTTGTTTCCTGTCACTAAGGGACAGGGTTTGAACCTTAGCAAATTGCTAACCACCAGCTATCCCAAACTAGGGCATTTCACTCTTACACACAGACACCTCATCCTCTTAGTGCAAGAAATCTGGACAAAGCCTAAAACAAATAGGGACAGATTATAAATATTGCTCTTGTGAACTTAGAAAATTTCTAGAATAACAGGATCTGTGTTAAGTATGCATTTTTCTAAAAGATATAAAGTCTGAAACTCAAATTTCTGTCATTATTTAGTAACTTCATTCATTTTTATGAGGAGCAGACCAAACATAGGGGGCAAAAATCTGGACAGTTGAGAGGTATGCTACCTACCTACCTCTTACATACACCTACCTCCTTCTTACACATACACCTACCACCCTCACTCTTACACACATGTATGCCTACCCATAGCTCTCAACCAATCAGGGACAAATCCCAACAGAATCAAGGACAAAGCCAGAAATAATCAGGGACACTTTTCATATATTAGAATTATAAACTTGAGACATTGACAAAATAACAGAATATGAGTGAATATACATTTTCTAAAGTAAATGAAGTCTATAACTCTAATTATTGTCATTATTTATTAACTGTGAATGCTTTCCCGTTCTGAATTTCGACGATATGATTCTACAGTATGATAGCTTTACTTTCTGACTTTAGATTATTTGATAGTAAACCGCTGTGGGAGTAGAACCCAAAGCACCAAAAGCAAGCATGCTACTAACACTGCTTTTAAACTGTATACCACAATGGTGATACTATCTGCTAAACAAAACAGTTGCACATTGTAAACAGACTTAGCATGCACAGCAGTAAACATCGCTTCCATTGAATCTCACAATTCTTTGAAAATGCACTTGAAACTCAATTCCTTGAAAAATGCAGCTTGGTGAGTGGGGTAGAGGATTCAGGCTCTTGTTTCCTGTAACTAAGATACAGGGTTTAGCCTAAGCAAATTACTAACCACCTGCTATCCCAAACTAGGGCATTTCACTCTTACACACAGACACCTCATCCTCTTAGTGCAAGAAATCTGGACAAAGCCTAAAACAAATAGGGACAGATTATAAATATTGCTCTTGTGAACTTCATTTCTAAAATAACACAATCTGTGTTAAGTATGCATTTTTTTAAAAGATATAAAGTCTGAAACTCAAATTTCTGTCATTATTTAGTAACTTCATTCCTTTTTATGAGGAGCAGACCAAAAATAGGGGGCAAAAATCTGGACAGTTGAGTGGTATGCTACCTACCTACCTCTTACACACACCTACCTCCTTCTTACACATACACCTACCTCGCTCACTCTTACACACATGCACGCCTACCAATAGCTCTCAACCAATCAGGAACAAATCCCAACAGAATCAGGGACAAAGCCAGAAATAATCAGGGACACTTTTCATATATTACTATTATAAACTTGAGACACTGACAAAATAACAGAATATGAGTGAATATACATTTTCTAAAGTAAATGAAGGCTATAACTTTAATTATTGTCATTATTTATTAACTGTAATTCATCACCTTTTCTCCAAAACTCACTACTTTTAGGTGGGATTAAGAGGGACACTGCTAAAATTTCAGTGAAAATCAGGGACATTTGAGAGGTATGTATCTACCTGCCTTTCTTCCTCTCTCTCACACACACACACACACACACACACACACACACACACACACACACACACACACACACACACACACACACACACACACACACACACACCTCTACCTTCCTCTTAAAACATCTCCACCTCCCTCTTACACACACACACACACACACACACACACACACACACACACACACACACACACACACACACACACACACCTTCCTCTTAAACACACATACCCACTTCCCTCTTACACACACACACACACACACACACACACACACACACACCTCTACCTTCCTCTTAAAACATCCCCACCTCCCTCTTACACACACAAACACACACACACACACACACACACCTACCTCCCTCTTACATACACATATACATCTACCTCCTTTTTACATACATATACACACACGCACACACACCCCTACCTCCCCTTTTACACATACCTACCTACCACTTCAACGATGCAGACACACACACACACACACACACACACACACACACACACACACACACACACACACACACACACACACACACACATACCTACACACACACACACACACACACACACACACACACACACACACACACACACACACACACACACACACACACACACATACCTATCTCTCACTTGCCCGTTCTTGGTCCACATTTTGAATGTCTTCCGGCATTCAAATTCCATGGACCCAGAAGATGAGGATGTAAACAGATTTCACATACGCAGAAAATGAAAACAGGTCACAAGCACCTGTCTCGTCTGTGTGAATGGAGGCAAAGGGTATTGTTCTTAAAGAAGAACACCCTTAAATTTGTTTTTTTAAATTAAAAAAATAAATCTCCTGGCCAGCGGCCTCCTTCCCAGCTGGGAGGGCCCCTAAGTAACTGCCTTGGTCGCCTAGTGCTGGATCTGGCTCTGAGTTTGATCAAAAGTGCTTTTATCCTGCAGGGTGATGCACCTTCTAATTTTTGCCATGATTTTCTTCCTTCTGTTATACAGCCGACTGATTTTGTGATTTGATCAGGGTGGCTTGTTTTTTGAGTTAGTTCTGTACTTCTTCCTGGTGGGTACAGCTGCCTCTATGCAGATATCAACATGCTTGTATAGGGTTTCTCTGAATATTTCTGCATAAGCAGCAGTGTGCTCAGAGTTTATGGGGGCTTGGAGTTTTGCCAGGTTATGACTTAATAGCAGGAAGTTAGCCTTACAGCAGTTTCTGAATATTCCAAAGTTAGCTGGGGTCCAGGTTTTATTTTTACTTCAAAGGAGACCATTTTGTGTTCTGACCTTACCAGGGAAGACATTACACTAGGGGATTTGCAGCACTCTCCCATATTAGTGAGGAGCACCCCTGGTTGATGTATTGACAATCTGGTCCAGGCAGTTTGTGTTTACAAAATCCAGGAATCTCTGTGCCTGTACATTTGTTATCATATAGGATTCCCAGTTAATAGTGGATAATTAAAGTCATCCATGAATATGGTATTGGGTTGGATGGTGAGTGTTTTTATTCATTTATAACACAATAACTTTACAGTATAGTAACAAGAAAAACAAACTATATACAATGTCCATAACAACTAAAAAAACAATATACATAGGAGAACACTTAATATTTCTCTAACAGATTAGATAGTTTTGTCCAAGCAATTAAATGATGGGTTGTGTTGTTAGTCCTTGCTTTTATAGTAGCAATCTCATTCTTACAAATGTATTTCACAAGATGAATAAATTCAGCTTTAAAGACAGGAGTAGACTGGGATTTCCAAATTTTAGTAACAATTTTCCTTGCTATAGAGAGGGTAGACCATAGTAAAAATGTTTAGTGTTTAGGAATGACTTCAGGAACAGGAACACTGAAAAGGATAAGGGAGTCAGAAATTAGACAGTTGTCATTCCATAGACACATCTGAAGTCTAACCAAAATGGGGAAATTATTTTGCAATTAACAACCATATGTATCCAGTCAGCATCAGGGTGTCCACATCTCCAGCATTTCATTTCATTTTTCTTGTACATTATTGCTACTCTATGTGAGGTGAAAAAACATCTATGTAAAAATTTCCATGTGTATACATGCCAGAACAGGGAAGAGGTGGATTCCTTCACCGACTGTAAACAAAGTTTTTTTTATCTTAGTCTGATAATACTCGTCTATTAACTTCACTTGAATAATTCCAAAAAGTAACATTTGTTCTGCTAAAATAATTTCTTAGAATTTTATAAATAATAGATATGTATGAAGTATTCTTGGATGAGCTATTAATAAATTTTTAGACAAAATCCAAGATTTTTAAGTTACTCTTATTGTATGCCTCTAATGAGGGTACGAGCTTAGTATGCATAAAATCCTTACAAGTTTATATGTCCAGCTAATTGCAATTTTGCAGACTATATCTGCTATTCAAATAGTCTGCAGGACTTATTTTATTAGCTGAGAGAAATTGATTACAATATAATAGGTCACCCTTCTTAAATTCTAACATTTTCTGAGTATCAAAAGATATCAAACATTCATTTGTGTAAGCAACAGGAAACATAATTATTAATAAATTCTTAGTTAATTGATTAGAAAACATCAGCTTTTTAAACAATGTTTGGTTTATAAGAGGTGTGAGAACAAGTTTTGACCTTTCACTTTGAATGCCTATTTTTAAAATCCATATAAAGATGTTTGTATGTATTTGAGTATATGGTTCAAACAATGTCCTATTACTATTAAGAAGTGAGGTTTCATGTATTGATTTCCAATATTATGTATAAGAAGTATTATTCCAAAGCAACACTATGTTAATAAATGGGAAGTTTAAATAAAAATCAATATTTGGAAACCTTAAACCTCCTTTATTCCAGCTTGTGGTGTGCCAGAGAAGATACATTCTTGTTTTTTTGGAATACCGGAGGAAGTTAAGTAATAAGTTATTAATTTTCTGTTTAATTTTGATAGATGGGTTTATTTTTGATGTAAATTGAGACCCTCCACCTTTAGTCCCTGTCTGTATAGTGGCTGGTATAAATGTGTGGAGGGCATGTCCACCTCCTATTTACCATCATGGCATCCTCTTTCTTCCAAGCATCATTCTGTCAGTGAACCTATATTGAGTGTAGCAATCCATAGTTCATGTTTGGCAAATTAATTGGTTTAATATCAAACCTTTGGTCAGCAGAGCTATCCCAAGTAACTCAAGCTAAAAACTGCATACTAGCTGGCCAGTAGCTTACCAACCCAGGACTAATGGGCTTTATGGTGGGCACACACTGGCTAATAGAAAAACGTAGACTGTTACAACCACTAGCAAGGGTCCCTGGCATAGGTTGTAATATGTCTGCTCTGCAACATACTTATCACCGGCAAATATCCATGCTCATTTTTGGTG